>NC_056739.1:1676559249-1676711749 GCF_019279795.1 Protopterus annectens
TCTGGGAAATCAACTACCCCTACCCCTGAGAAACTTATTGGTAAAGATCCTGAAGAAGTAGCCAATACTTTTAACTCTTTTTTCATCGAGACCATCCAGTCCCTAGCCAGTCAGCTAACTACTTCTTCCTCCTCCTTAACTAATGCTACTGGCAAATCTCTACCCTCCTTTAACTTACAACCAACATCCACCTCCTACATTAGAACCCTATTGAAGAAACTTAAACCATCCACCGTATCGGCTGATCGTCTCCCAGCGGAATACCTACAAATAGCATCAGATGTTATAGCCTATCCCATCTCAATCTTGATTAACAGAACTATAACAGAGGCCACCATCCCCTCCATTTGGAAAATATCATACGTCATCCCGCTTCATAAGGGAGGCTCCTCCACGGAAACATCGAACTATAGACCTATAGCAATATTGTCTCCAATAGCAAAAATTATGGAAAGGTGTGTTCACAAGCAACTCCTACACTATCTCACCCTAAACAATCTTTTGTCCAAAACTCAACATGGTTTTCGACCCCATCATAGTACAACCACTGCCCTCCTTTCCTTTGTTGACTCAGTCAATAGCAACCGTAATAACAAAATAATAACTTCTGCTCTCTTTCTTGACTTGTCAAAAGCCTTCGACATGGTCAATCACCAGCTATTGCTCCACACCCTTGAAACCCTACACCTCGATAACCAGCCCTAAGATGGTTTAATGCTTACCTTTTTGGTAGGCAACAAGCAGTCCAGTGGCAAAACAAGCTATCTCACCTGCTACCCAACACCATAGGAGTTCCCTAGGGCTCTATACTTGGTCCCCTTCTTTTCTCCGTATTCATAAATGATCTTCACTCAGTCTTCCCCAAGGCCACCTGCATTCAATATGCAGATGACTCTACCCTGATCTGCTCTGATGTTTCTCTCCATGATCTCCAAGTAGTCACCCAACACTGCTTTGCTGCAATTGAAAAATGGTTCACCGAATGGAAACTCATCCTAAATCCAACAAAAACTAAGTTACTACTATTTTTCCCCACCTTAGCTACTCCTCTAGGGCAACACCCTCCACATTCTAATAATAGGACCTTCTACGTTCAATCCATTAATGGCACCATCATTGAGCCTGTCACCAACACCAAACTACTAGGTGTCACTATTGACCACAAGCTTAAATTTGATATGCACATTAGTCAAACCATAAAGACAGTAAATAAGAAACTCGGTTCTATGTACAGAATTAAGAACTTTCTAACCCCTAATACCAAACTAACCATTGCACGTACACACCTCCTCTCCACCCTATTGTATGCCTCTCCAGTACTTTCTTTCCTCAATAAAAGAGAGGTTAATAAATTCTCTGTTGCCTATAACCATATTGCCAAATTTGTAACAGGAGCACCTTATCGTACTCACCACTGCCTTAACCTAAGGAAACTTGACTGGTTAGAACTGCCTAATCTTCTCAAACTTAACCAACTCACTGAAGCATTTAAAATAATTAAGGAACCAGATAAAACCCCCTCACTGAATAAACTTCTGACTCCCTACTCCAATCTCAACTGCCTTCGATCATCAAATAGTGTCCTGGTACTAACCACTAAATCTAATAATTCGGGTGGTGATGCTCTTTATGCCAATTCCATAGGAAAGCTCTGGAATTCCCTTCCTAATAACCTTAAGACTTATTACCTCACTTAGCCAATTCAAAAATAATCTTAAAGACTTCTTTAAGTCACATTGGCTATGCCCATGTGCTAATCCAGACTAACCCTAAAAGTCGCATACCACCCACATACTATTAACTAAGGGCTTCTCTCTCTTCTCTTCATTCAAGTTTCCTGCAATTGTAACTCCTCTGATCACCAAGCCTTTATCTCTGCTCGTTCATAGGATTCTAGCTCCTCTTGGCCTGCCTGCACCTCATAAGGGCTAGGGTCTTATTGTGGGATAAAGTTTCATCCTTCTCCTCTGAGCTTATAATCTTAACCTCTCTGTTGCTTAACGTATCCATACTACTGTTACTTACATATCATGTTAATGTGAATTTATCTGTATGTAAATTTATGTGTTCTTTTTATTATGTTAATGTGAATTTATCTGTATGTAAATTTATGTGTTGTTTTTATTGTGGAGCTTTTCTCCCCGGGCCTCTGCTGAAAATGGACATGTATCCAGTTGGACTAACCCGGTCAACAAATGTAAAATAAAATAAAAATAAAATAATAAAAATAATTGAAAATTGTAAAAAGGGAAGAATCTAAATATGTCATGGATAGACCACAAAAACGCATTTGACAGCATCCTACATTCATGGATAAAAGAGTGCTTACAAATGCATAAGATGCACCCTACATTGATTGATTACATTACAGTGACCATGAAGCAGTGGCAAACCACTTTCCAGCTAAGTGATGATAAAGGACAAAGTATTATCCCAGGGATAAAAATTAAGTGGGGAATATTCCAGGATGACTCTTTGACACCACTGCTCTTTTGTCTTGCCCTTAACCCATTAAGCTGTCTACTTAACAAATTAGGTCATGGCTACAATTTGGCTCCCAGACAACAACAAAGTGTAAAGACTTCTCTTGTTCCTTTGGTGAATAATTTAAAACTATATAGTTCATTGGATGAGGAACTGAAAGCAGAACTGCAAGTGGTCAAAACATTCTCAGATGATAGAAGAATGTCAGCTGGTCTTGATAAATGTGCAAAAGTAACATTTAAAGCAGGACAGCTGCATCACCAAGAAAATATCAGTCTGGGTCAGGAATGTGATATAAAAGAACTTTTTTTTTCTTCAGACACCTTTATTGAATTATCACTTGTGACATAGGCAAATTTGCATTCATATAAAAGTAATCAAACTATATTAAAATAACAAACATTATACTTCACATATATTGCTATATAACATAAAACCTAAGCAATATTACATAAATTATTAAATTCCTGCCTTTTTCTAAACAAAAAAACATCTTTATTAAAGCATCACTTACTACATAGGCAATCACACATTTATATAAATGAAAACAAACCACACCAACACAATCATATCTGCAAGCATTTTACATCACACACCATACTGACACACTCCCAGTTGCAAACATTATACATCACTTATAATCTACCCAATCTTGATATAAAAGAACCTGAGCAGGAGGGAGTATATAAATATTTGAGAATTTTGAAAGATCATCAATAAAATATGAACAAATGTGAATAAAATTTAGAAAGGAATATTTTAGAAGATTAAAATTAATATTGAAAACAGCTTTGACATCTAAGAACAAAGTGCAGGCAATAAACAAATTTGCTCTTCTTGTCCTGACTTACATTTTTGGAGTGAATGACTGGCTCTAAAAGGTATTGGATCAGTTGGACAGGAAACAAGAAAAATGCTTCATGCTTATCAAATGATTTATGAAAATCAGTGTATAGCAAGATTATATATTCCCCGTTCTGAAGGAGGTATGGACCTCCTCAAAATTGATTACATGTATAGATCCACAATCGTAGAACTGCATACATATCTGCTGACCTCACAAGATCCAAATGTAGTGAAAATTTTAAAACATGAAAAAAATAAGTCTAAGATGACTTCCCTGCTTAGTTTAGCAGAAACATATCAGTGCCAAGCAGGAATGGAAATCAAACCAGAAGTAGATAAAAATCAGGCAGTAAATGAATCTGCCAAAAAAACAAAAGAAAGAATATAAGATGTAGGATCAGATGAGAAAGCAAGAAATTTGGAAAATGCATAAATATAGTTACAAGTACAGAAAACTCTTGGAGCAACCTCATGTCGATCAGGACTGAATGCAGGAATGGTTAAGGAGAGTTGAATATAAATAAAAAGATGAAAGGTTAATATTGGTGGCCCAGGATAGTGGACTACATGCATGTTGGTTCACAAAGTCCATTGAACATATAGGAGAAACAGACAAAAGTAGGTTTTGTAAAACAGAATTGGAAACAGTTGCACATCTAGTTGCTGGGTGTGATACACTAATGGCAGAAGGACTGTACACTGAAGGGCATAATAATGTGGCAAGACTGTTGCTTTGGGGATTGTGTTAACATTATAATACTGAAGTAGCTGAGAAGCATTGGAAACTTGAGCCACAAAGCATAATAGAAAGTGATGAAGTTTATATCACATGGGATCACCCATTACCAACAGTTCAAAAAACAGATGCGAGAAAACCAGCTATAGTAGTCCAGGAAAAGAAGACAAAAGTAGCATTGATGATTAAAATTGTTACACCAGTGATTACAGTATCTTATGTACAGAGAGACACAAAGTCATAAAATATCAGAATTTGCAGGTAGAAATGAGAGCAGTGTGGAAGAAGGATACCCAGACAGTTCCAATAGTAGTAGAAGCAATGGGTCTCATAAAAAAGAATTTACACGTATTTAGATATGTTACTGATACATGTAACTCCATATGAATTGCAAAAGGAGTCAGTTCATGCCCACATTGCAGTTGTTGCAAAGAGTACTTTTGGCTAACATCAAAGACTGGAATAATACTAATTTCATGAACTTTAATCGTGTTTTGACTTAGGAATGGGGTCCATTCTTATCCTGGCATTAGAAACCCAAAAGACTTGGAGAAATTAAACTGGCAAAAGCTGTATGTTATTACTGGAAAAAAGCAGCTTTGATTTTACAGATCTGTGTTGACAATATGATGTCTTCTTAAAGACTTTATACAGATGTGCCATAACTTTCCTTCCAAAAAGCAAGTGACTTTTAATTTCATGGCTGCATTCACCACCTGCAGAGATCTTTGAGCCAAGGAAATTAAAATCAGTTACTTTCTCTACTTCTTCCCCCTCCTATTTGCAAAGAATCAGTAGGAGTAGATAAAATCATTTTAGTTTAATGATGAGCAACAGGTAGGCTTTTGTGTTTTCTACTTTCATCTTCATGAACAGGGTCTTCAACTCTTCCTCGTTTTCAGCCAACAGAGTATATCATCTGCACATCTGAGGTTGTAATATTACTCCCAGCAATTTTAATACTGTCATCTGATTCTTTTAACCCATCAATATACCTGACAAATACAGTGTATAAACCGAGTACGTAGGGTGACACTCTACAGTCTTGCCTTACTCCTTTCCCAGTTTTAAACCTGTCACTTATTCTATTGGCAGTACTGTTCCCTCTTGTTCTACACATAGATTCCTCTGGAAACACAAAAGGTCATTTGGTATCTAAGAACTTGCCACAGTTTATTATGGCTCACAATGTCAAAGACTTTAGAGTTGTCAATAAAGCAGAAGTAAATATTCTTCTGAAACTCCCTCACTTTCTCCATTACCCAGAGGATGTTGGCAGTGTGATCTATTGTGCATCTGCTTCTTTTGTAAGCAGTTTGTACATCTAGCAGTTGTTGGTCATCATATTATAAATTCAGTTTAAGCAATGGTAAAGTTAACTGGCACCTTTGGTTACCAATAATAAATGAAAAAAAAAACCGGCAACAGTCATTACTTATTTAAAAAAAATACAATTTTTTATTATTATATACTAGCTCGTCTGGTCTTTTTGTCACTATTCCTTTATTTAGTAGAATAATTTTGCATCAAGGTGGGGTCGGTGATCGCCTTGCATGCCAGACAGAGGTCGCCTCTGAGGAGTCTGTATGAAACTGAGTAGAGGGATAGGGCTTTCAGCCTATCTGTGTCTGGTAGATGCTTGAGGCCCTGGCTTCTCCTGGTGAGGAACCTCTGTGGTCTCTCCAGCTGCTGCATGTGCTTTGCGATTTACATGCCAAAAGAGGCATTGTCCTCAATAATGGGCCTTATATAGACACATAGATTAGTACTAGGCTAACTGCCTTTGCAGACCATTTTAAGCCTAGCCAATTACCTCATGTGAGAATCAAACCCTGCACTTTGTGTCTATAAGGTAAACACCTTAAGAATTATGTCAACCTCCTACTATAAAGGAAGAATACAGAGATGTTATGACCTCCTTGTCCCTGGATAAGATACCCATACTTATGAGGATGGCCATGTAGAAGGCTTTTCATACAGTGGAAGCAACATGGTGGTCAAAAGTCAGGTTGCTATCAACCTGGGTGCCCAAATCCTTCACGACTGATTGCATGCTTAGGACATTGTTATTAATGTGACAATTTGTGGAGATGTTACTCTCCCCAAAGGGGGTGATATGCATTTTTGTTATTCAGCTTGAGGCCATGTTTCTGGCACCAGTCATTTATCTGAGTGAGACCCTTTTGGAGGATGTCCACATCACTAGGGGAACTGAAGACAGCATCCAGCTTGCAGTCATCTGCAAACGTGGTCAGTCATAGCCCACTGGTTTTGGCCTGCACCTCAGAAAAGTATATCCCAAATAACAGACGTCCCAAGACAGAACCCTGGGGTATGCCACTTGTTACAGGTCTACTGCTTGAGGTGGCTCCCTATGTTGACAATGTGGGTTCTATCAGTGAGCCAGTTTTCTACCCATCTGGCAACATATGGATTGATGCCTAGCTGAGAGAGTTTATATATTATGCCCGAGTGGGGAATAGTGTCAAAGGCTTTGGCCAGTTGAAGATAGGCAGTGTGCACCATCTTCCCCTCGTCTATGGCTTTGGTGACTGTCTTAAAGAAGTCAAACAAATTTAGTAGACATGACCTCCCCTTGACAAAGCCA
This sequence comes from Protopterus annectens, assembly GCF_019279795.1. NCBI lineage: Eukaryota > Metazoa > Chordata > Ceratodontiformes > Protopteridae > Protopterus > Protopterus annectens. The sequence goes on from NC_056739.1 coordinate 1,676,565,924, forward strand.
AACAGTGTGGGATCAAGTGTTTGGAGGTTGCCAATGTCCTTGTTAATGAGGTCCATGATAATCCATTCCATGGCCTAATGTTTTGTCTGTTATCTTACCTAAAGCACACTTTACTGGGAGTGCACAATTGTTCGCAGTTTGGTTTACACTGTGACTACCTAAATGGTAACTCATATATGCTGACATTATATGAAGTTTGTATTTATTATTTTTTGTTTGAAAGAGACTTCAGAATTGTAAGGTGATCTCTACAATTTTGTTTGGTCTTCAAATTTGAACTCTGCGGAATTTGTTTTTTAGCAGACGTCTGGTAACCATGTTGCCCATGCAAAAGAAAAAGTTTATAAAAATTTAATTGCTATGCTTATATCAGACTTACGGCAGTTTGATTGTTATACATTTTAAGTAATATCTAGGTCAGGAGTGTCCAACCCGCGGCCCGCGGGCCGCATGCGGTCCTCAGAGCTCTTCCATGCGGCCCGCGACCCTTAAATTTAAATTTAATTGAAATTTAACTTTTTTTCCGTGTGTTTACACGTCCGCGTACTTCTGCTGTTCTGTGCATGCACCAACTTTCTTTTTTTGACGTTTTTTTCATACCAGCGTCTTTCCGCTGGTATGCGCATGCGCGAAAACACCGTTCGGTCGTTTTTTTCATTTGCGGTGAAGGAAGGAGTGAGATCGCGGCGATGAAAGTGGATTTATACTGACTACTACAACATCTATTCTACAGCAGTAAAAGGTAAGCTAAGCTATTCTAGAATGAATGTCTTGTAAATGACTGAATTCTTAGAAGGCATCTGCTTCATTGTAAGCCTATGTGAATTCAAGAGGTGATTTGTTTTCTAGGACAGGTAAATTAACAGGATAAGGATAAGAAACAGAGATGAACTGATGTGATCTGTAATGTAAATAAAGATATTTTTGTCATATGCTAAGCAGAAATTTATTTTGAGGTCAGGATATAGTTTTTAGGCATAAGGATTAAAGTGATGCTAGTAATATTTGTCTGGAAGTACAAAAGCAAAATAAATAATACTGTGCTAACAGATTATTTAAGGTAGTATAAATGTTTTAGTTCCTGCGCTTAAGAAATACAAAGACTTTTTTCTCTTTCTTATCTTAGCATGTAAAAGTTGCGAAAACTTTTCTGTTGCAAATATAAATAGCATATTTAACATTCTTTCATGGGTGTGGGAGTCAGTTTAAAAAAAATCATAGGCGATGACATCAGCATATTTTTGTTTAGCAGCTGCCACTGTTTTGTGGCCTTTGACATATTGTAAACAGATCTGCTGAGCTAGTTTAAAAAGTGTTGAGGAGTACTAACTTTGCATTAACGTTTTTTTTAATCTTGATGAAACGAGCATGTTCTAATGTAAGCAGTTACTTGGATTTTTGATATTGTAAACAGACTTTTATTTGTTTTTGTTTGTTTTAGGTACAAATAGTGGATACATTAGTTTATTTTGTAAGCAGAAAGAATTTGTCCATATTAGGGAATCTGTCATTCATACCCGATCACTATGTTGGCCAGTGGTATCATGTTTGCTGTCATTTGTATCTGAAGTAACTAACATTAACAGAGCTGGTGCTCAAGGGATTGTACTCCCTTAGTATGACAATAGTTTCTGTGCTATTTGATTCATTTATGATTTGCAGACACCTGCATTTCCAGATACACTACTAGTGAGTGGAATGAGACAAGACCAGAAACGTTTTACAGTGATAGATAATTTCTGAGGGGAAAAAACCTCAAAATGCAATGAACTGTAGAATCTAATGAAAAGTAAAATAATTCCTGTAGGAAATAATATGACACTTATGCAGACTTAATAAACTATTGACTGATCATACTGACTAGAAATGAAATTCTGCACAAAGGGAAAAAAGATACATTTTTCTTAAATTATATCAGACAATAGTTGGACTTTTTTAAGGAGACAAATACATAATACTGTGATAGAAGTTTGTACTTATTCTATAATTATAGTTGCCTGAAGGATGCTTAATATTGGACCTAGACTGAGAATTTTGAAAATTAGACAGAGAAAAGGTGCTCTGTCTCCGAATGGTAGCCATGTGTAATGTTCCAACACATGGCATTGGTGGGTTCTTTGGTCAATGAGGAGAGCGATCTGCATATTACACTGAATGCGATTTGTAGTTTTTCAATTTCTGCACTAGAATGGAATGTTATTGATTAAGGTAGTCCTTATTCCAGTTTGGGTATTAACACATTTTGGCTAAGCCAGGCTTTGCAGGTTACTGGAGTTAACAGATTGGAGATTTTAAACATGCAGACAAGTCAGGATGTGGGGTTACCTGTCTGTCTTGATGGGCATTATCAGTGGTGTCTCACAGAGCTCTGGATTTGGTCATTTGTTTTTGCAATGCTGTTCTCAAGTGTACATGTTGGAAATGGGTTCTGCAAACAAATACGATGAAAGCTGCAATTTGCGTAATATAATTATTTCAGCAGGAGATGTGAGAGTTGTCCAAGATAAAACAAAGGTTGTGTTGGGTCAGTGTTTTGGTAATGGTCTTGTCAGTGCATTTTCTGAAGGAAAGGCATGTCTAGGGGCAGTCCTAAATACTTTTTTTCTGAGACAAGTGGGGGTATACATTGTCATTAGGTCAACTTGTATTGTGTTAGATCTACACTAGACAATAATTGCTAACAAATGTGGTAAGATGGAACAATTAGCACATAATACAAGACACTAAAAATACAGATATTTCTGCTTCAAGCCTTTTCTCACAAGTGTAGAAACCTTCACAATCATTACTCACAACCCCAGTCTACTTATACTTAAAGGCATAGCACGTCATATACCTTCAAAGTGACACATTAGCACACTGGAGACATTGTACAGTGCCCAGAGAATATACTGCACACACCACTGATGCATTTCAGTCATGTAGTGTATTGGAATAATTTACCAAGGTAAACTAAAGCTAAATTTTATTTTAAAACAAAAAAGTAATTTTATTCTTTTTTGTTTGTTGGTTTGCATGCTTCAAGCATGGCTCAGTACTTTTGGCAATAAAGCCATTATATGGGAATGAGTGACTTAGGAATGTAAATATTTTGTGGATTTAGATGTCAGTAGTATTGATGGTGTCACGTAAATGTGTAAAAATGATTGTTTTTTTTCTTCAAAAAAGACATTAATTAAAGATTGGATTATGATTGGAGGACAATGGCTGAATGATCGGGTATGCTGTCTTAGTCATTGGGAAACACTTTTCAGTAAAAGTGCATATATTTATTTTCAGAGGGTATTGGTGGGAGTACTATTATTACTATGGTATTCCTCTGCCATATGTAAGCATGAAAAGGCTTACTGGAAAAAGTAATAATAATAAGTACAAAAGCATTTAAGAGTTTTTACAGTACTGCTGGCCCTGATTTTGGAATTCCAATCTATTGGTGTATGTACAAGTATAAAGGTTTTGGAAATTTCGCACAATACGCTGTGAATAATGCAGAGTAGAAACATGTTAAGAAGCTGACCTAATCTGTAGAATAGATAATTTATTTTTAGAAAGAGAAACTCTCTGCTTTCAAAGCACATGAAAAAGTTAATGCATGAGCGGAATAAAATGTTGCATCTACAAAAGACTTTTAATAAACCAGTCCTGGATGTTTTGCAGTGCTTGATTTGCTGCATAGTTTTGTTCACTTTTAAATGAAAATTATTTTGGTTCATGCTTGTACTTAAGTTGGTTGTTTGGCTGCTAGCGCTAGGCTAGATTTTCATCATTTTGCAACTCGTACCAAGCTGGAAACACAGGCCATTGTAAATGCACAGCACATCTGATTATTTTATTGAATTGCCCTATGAGCTTTGTGTGAAGGAAGTAGTTGTTATGCTCTGCTTTGTGAACTTTGAGGGAGCAGAAAGTTTTTTGCTTGATAGATTATTCCTTTTCTTAACAGCTACATCTCTGGCTTAATGTCATTCAGTCATTTTTATTTGATGGCCTCTACTAACATATTCAACAAACCAGTTTTGTGAACTGTAATATATTGAACTTAGGGTTGCCACCTTTTCAAATGGCCAAAGTGGGATATTTTTGGTACAAACATCAGATTTTACAGGGCGACACATACCCGTGAGCAGTACAAAGGATAAAACTTAACTTTTTTGCCTAAAATAAAAGCTTATTCTTGTAGCATTTTAGTTGCTTATTCTATTTCTTATAACATTAGGTATTTTTAGATACAGAATAACTGTATATGCAACTATTACAACTGTTTTTTTAATAATTAGAATGAGATATTGAATTTTAGGGCAAATATTATGCATTTATTAATTTATTTATTGTTCAAATTCACCTATAATACAGCCAGTGGGCATATACCTGGGGTCTTTTGAGTCTTTTGCTCTTTGGTTAGTCGTTAGACACTTTTCTCTCTCTCTTTTTTTTTTTTTTTTGGTCCTCACTTGCCGTTTGCCCCCAGACCATTTCTGTTGACTCAATGCGGCCCTTGCAACTGAAAAGGTTGGACACCCCTGATCTATGATATGCATAAGTGATGTGTGGTATGTATGTTACAAAGAGAAGTAGAAATTATTAGTGTGATGGTATACAGACTAAAGGAATAATTTTCACTGGAAGAGAGAAATATAAAAATCAGACCTTTGTTATCATGGATTGCCTCATTATGGCTATGACCAAAAGGATGTCAGCTTAGGAAAATATTTATAATCAAACTAATGTGCTAATGGATTGCATGAAATTAAAAAATGAAGAAATTTGTCATGAAGCTCAGAATTAGCTTAGGAATACAAATCTCGAATGCAGAGGTCTTTCTTGGCAAATGATGTCATTCATCAGCCTTGTACAGGTAAAAGACTATGACAGACTATGACACACCACTCTCAAAAGCAACAATATTGCATACAGGTGACCTTTATAGGTTCATAAGTGTGTACTTCTCTAATGAGCCCTGGAGTCTTTTTAAGCCTAGTCATGCATCCCAAACTTCTGACAAGTTCTGGTACCCTTGGAAGAGTAAGCAGGGGCTTGTGAGATGAAACATTTAAAAGCAGGGGCCTGGGAGATGAACCACTTACAGGCTGCCTGTATCCATTATAGAGACAGGTGCCAATCCAGGAGTCAATGTCCAGGTCCCCATCCAGTTGTCCATAGGTTCATAGGTAGGTACTAGGCTATTGGCCCAAGGGCCCACGCAAGCCTAGCCAACAAGGTTCCCTGGCTTACGCCACTCAGAAAATTATTTTCCTGTGCCACTGTCGAGCAGAAACACAGAAGTGATCCCCGGGGTGTATTTCCTATTTCCCATCCACTCATCAAGATTTTTCTTGAAGAGTGCTAATGAAGAACTTTGCTTGACATAGATGGGTAGCCTGTTCCAGAGTATGGGAAGTCTCTGGGACAGGAATCTATCCCCCCAGCATGTCCTGATTATTGTGGTAACAAGGTTTAGGTCCATAGAACGTGTAGCTCGGAGGGATTGGGATTTTTTTAGATGTAGCATGTCCAACAGCTCTGGGTTTGACATAGCTTTATATGTTAGGCAGAGATCACCTAGGAGTAGGCGATATGCTATGGAGTAAAGCTGGAGTTTTTTGAGGCGGTCAGTGTAGGGCATTTGTTTAAGGCCAGTAATCCTCTTTGTGAGGTATTTCTGTTACCTTTCCAGCTGCTGCAGATGTCTTGTGAGGTACATTCCAAAAGGGGCATTGTACTCTATAATGGGTCTAATGAGTGTCGAGTAGAGGGGAACAATGACCTCTTTTTTCCTGGTTGAGAACCCTTTTATGATGAGGTGTGCCACATAGAAGGACTTCCTGACTACTGTGGTGATGTGACTATCAAAGGAGAGACTATTGTCCACCTGGGTCCCAAGGTCTCTTATCACGCATTCGGTGTTAAGTAGATTGCTGCCTATGTGGTAGTTCATGGGTACAGAGTTTTTACCAAAGGGGATGACACTGCACTTTTTGGCATTGAGCTTGAGGCCATGGTTCTGACACCAGGCATTTGTCTCAGTGAGGCCCTTCTGTAGGATGTCCACATAATTTGGGGACTTGACTATGGCTCCTAGTTTGCAGTCATCTGCGAACTTTGTTAGCCAGAGGCCTTCTGTGTTAGCCTGTACTTCAGGGAAGTAGATACCAAACAGGAGAGGTCCCAGGACGGAACCCTGTGGTACCCCATTTGTCAATGCTTTGAGGTCAGATTTGGAGTCTACAACTTTTACAGTGTGGGTTCTGTCAGTGAGCCAGTTGGCAATCCATCTTGTGACGTAGGGATTTATACCTAGTTTAGTGAGTTTAGCTATAATTCCAGAATGAGGGATGGTGTCGGAAGCCTTGGCGAGGTCAAGATAGGCTGTGTGAACCACCTTACCCTCATCTACGGCTTTGGTGACTGCCTCAAAGAAGTCGATCAGGTTCAGGAGGCATGATCTGCCTTTCACAAACCCGAACTGGATGGAATCCAGAGTTTGGAGGTTACCAATGTCTTTGTTTATGAGTTCCATGATAATACGTTCCATGGCCTTGCAGACCAGGCTCGTCAGGCTAATAGGTCGATAGTTCCCGGGATCGGTGGTGCCTCCCCTTTTGTGGAGTGGGATAACTGTTGCTGTGCACCATTCAGTGGGCACAAAGCCTGATGTGAGGCTATTAATGAACATGGTGCTTAAGTGGGGAGCCACTTTGTTCTGAATTTCATGTAAAACACAGCCTGGGATGTTGTCCAGTCCCATGGATGCTGTGTTTTTGGCTTTAGAGAGTGCAGCTTTTACCTGTGTAGTTGTGATTACAGGGACTCTGCATTCGTCCTGTATAGATATGGGCCCTTTAGGGGGTGACGGGGGGGTAAAGTTAGCACTGCAACTGTCTGCCAGGATGTTGGCAATATCAGTTGGTTCTGTAATTTTCTTGCCTTTGTGCTGTAACTCAGAGTAGATCTGGGTGTTGCCATCGAGATTTTTGACATAGCTATAGAATGCTTTGTGGTTGTCCTTGGAATTAGTGGCGATTTTGTTTTCGTAGCTAGCTTTGGAGGATCTTATAAGGGATCTTAGCTTCTTACTGAGGCTGACCAGGGAGCTCCTCCACTCATGGGATTTTACTCTCTATTGCAACAGTTTCTTCCTTCTGTTGTACAGTTTGTTTATGGCAGGGGACCACCAGATTGGCTTCCTTTTTTGGAGGATAGCGTCTTGGTTCTATTTGGGATCCATGCACTCGTGTAAGTGATTATAGAGTGCATTTGTGTAAGATTCGGCAGTTGTAACTGTATTGTCCAGCTGCATGGGTGTCATGAAGTTCACCACTTCTGTCTTAAGAAGCATGAAGTTGGCTTTGGAGAAATGTTTTACTGTGGTTTCCTTAATGGGGGGTGGGGGCAGGATGTGGATATCAAGGGTGATTAGCTTATGGTCAGATCGGATCAATGAGTTGTTGACTTCAGGTGTGAAGCACCGGTCACTCATGTTGGTAATGACTAGGTCTAGGAAATTGTTGCCCCTGGTGGGGGTGTGGATAAGTTGATCCAGGGCATTGGAGTTTATGAATTCCAGGAAGTGTTGAGCTAAGGAGTTGGTACATGAGTAGTTTTCCCAGTTAATGTTGGGGTATATGAAGTCGCCCATTATTAGGGTGTTTGGTTGAACCCTAATATTTTCCAGTACATCAAGAAAAGAGGAGTGGGAATCCTGGGGCACGTTGGGGGATCTGTAGCAAGCAACAATTTGGATTGCAGTTTTGCCCAGAGTTAGTTGCACTTGGATAACCTTGGATGCATTATGCTGAGCAACTAGCCTGGAGGTGTGGATATCTTTAATGAATATGGACACATCTCCGCCTTTGGTGTTTCGGTCCAGGTTACATGGCTGAAAAGTGTGGTTTGAGTTATAGCCTGGTAGTGCAGGGGTGCTCTCTGGAGCCTTGAACCAGGTCTCAGTCACTGCACAGATATTGATGTTCTCCATTTTAAGGAGTGCCCCGAGTGAGTGCATTTTGAGATTTAGACTTGTAGCATTGAGTAGCATTACCCTCAGTTTTTGCTTGCCTGTTCCTTTTATGGTGGTGAATTTGTTATTTGAACCTTGCCTAAAAAAGGCACTATAGGGGCAGCAAGAGCCTTAGCCAGTATCCGGAATCCCAGGGGCGACAGGTGCAGGCCATCTGTGGCAAAGCATTGTAGTCTGTCAACCATGTCACCCCAAGCAGACAGATACTGGATCCCCTTAGAATGACACCAGAAGCTTAGCCAATTGCTGAAGTCAATCATTTTGTCCTTGTACTGCGGTATCATTCTGGGCGATGGCAGAATGCTACTCAGGGCTAGGGTCATACCTGCCTGGGCTACAAGATCGAAGAGCTCTTCTATGCCTCTTTTCCTGTAGTCCAGGGAGGTACATCTCAGGTCATTCACACCAACATGGACAATGACAGAGTCATATTTATACTTGTTGTGGAGTGACCTGAGTGTGTGGGTTATGTGTCGGATCCTGGCACCTTCTCCTTGTTTAGCCTGGTGAGTGGGACATCAGTGTGCCTGACTATAGATATAGAGTCACCTATGACTAGTTTGTTGGGTACGTTGTTTTGTCTTATTGGCTGTGGTTGAGTGGCACACTGAGTCTGTGGGCTATGTGTCATTTGGGTTGTGTTGGAGGATGGAGGTTGCTTGCGTTTCTGCTTTGGAGGTCTCTGTTGCTTAGACAGATTATTATTGAGAGCCTCCGCGAATGTTTTTGTGTTACTACGTGTGGATTTTGGTGGTGTAGATATAGTGAGACTATGTGATGAGTGTGGTGTGGTGCAAATGTTTACCTTCTCCTCATGACTGTCAAGTTCAGTCTTGGTTGGAGAGAGCTTTACATCCAGTTTGGCTAGATAAGTGCATCTCTCACAGGTTGTAGCTTTGGGTGGTAGGAGGGAAGGGTTGTCTGTTTACATGAGGCAATTTCTACATTGCCTCAAGATGCCCAGATTCATCAGATAGACAGGAGAGAACACTGGGAGCTGACCCTTCGACATGCCTGAATAAAAAGCTATTTCCTCTAGATAAGTGAGGAAAGTGAGTACAAGAGCTGTTTTTCTCTAAGCAAGTGAGAAAAGTAAGTACAAAAACTGTTTTCCTCTAGACAATGAGGAAGACTGAGTGCTATAGCAATTAGTAGCTTATTTAGTGCTTACAAGTTCTGAACAAGTGCTGAGCATGAATAAGCAAATTTAAGTGCTAAAACTAAGACTCTGTATCTGCACTAGACAAGTTACAGGACAGAAACAAGTGCAAATGCAGGCTTTCAAATCAGAAAGTTGAGAAAGATGGAAGAGATTGCCCAAACGGCCAATAACTACAATTTCTGGGCCAGAACCACTCCTTATATGGTAGACAGGTTACCTAGTGCTTACCACTCCTACTGATAAGCTAGAAGGCTTCCCTCCAACACAGAAAGGCTTGGGGGGGGGGGGCTCAGAAGCTTACATACAGTCCTGGATACAGCAAACCTGTATCTGGAACACTAGTTACAGGAAAGGTAGGAAACAGGCTTACAGTTTTTTTTTAACAGAAAAGTAGCAAAAACAGCAGTAAAAACATTTTACATGCAGTGCAAGCTAGCACACTTGAGTATGTAGCAATATTAGACCAAACACAGTTTAAAAAATGCAATTAAATTAAAAAGGACTAAAAGCAAGTGCAGAAAGAGTTTATTAGGTAGAATGTGGTAAAGAGGTGGGACTGGGGGAGTGTCCCAGATCAAATCTACAGTGGGGTGGGCAACTGCAAAAGCCACTGAATTTAAACTACAAACCAAAAATAGGGAGGATGGGTGAGACAAAACAGTTTCAACAGAGATCTAAGCAACAACTAACAGTACAAACTGTAAAAATAAAAAATATACTCAGCTCTGTATATTTGCAGATCAGTCTCTCAGAACAGTGAGACATCAGTTTCAAAAGAAATCTAAGCAACAATTAACAAACTCTATAACCAAAAAAAAATTAGACCTGAATTGGGTTAGGGAGGAACTCTGCATCACATGGATGGGGAGCCTGTTCAAGAGGAAGGGTAGTTTCCTGGATACTTACCTGTCTCTCTGACAGGTCCTATTTATATCACAGGCAAGGCTTAAATCTTTAGAACTGGTAATTCTGGTGCTTTTTGTTTTGCAGATATGCAGGAAGTCCATCAGAATGGGGTCTGATGATTCTTTGTATACAAGGCATATATTTCCCCTAAACAGCCTGTAGGAGACAGAATATAGGGATAGGACTTTGGGGCGGTCTACAAAGGGCATGTTATTTATGTATTACTTTAGTGAGGAATCTCTACGGACATTCCAGTTGTTCGAAGTGCCTGGTAAGGTACATACCAAATGTGGCATTGTACTCAGTGATAGGTCTGATGAGTGCTGAATACAATGGAACAATGACCTTCTTGGACCTAGATACCATACCTTTGTTTAGAAGTTGCACAACATAGAATGATTTCCTCAGTACCATGGACATGTGATGGTCAAAGGCTAGATTACTCTCTACATGTGTCCCTATGTCCCAGAGTACTGTGTCGACTCTTAGAGGTGTGTTGTCAGTATGGTAGTTATCAGGGATGGCCGACTTCCTGAAGGATGCTGTTATGCTTTTCTTGGCATTTAGTTTTAGCTCATGGCTATAATACCAGTTATATGTTTGGGTCACCCCTTCCCGGAGAACATTAATGTAAGTGGGGGATTCTATGACTATTCCCAATTTGCAATCATCTGCAAATTTGGTCAGCTAAACGCCCTTGATATTGGCCTTGACATAAGAGAAGTGTATGCCAAAAAGGAGCAGTCCCAGGAGTGATCCCTGAGGGACTCCGCTGGTGACTGGCTACTTTGTAGAGATGGACTCCCCAATTCTAACTTCCTGAGTCCTGTCTGTGAGCCACTATCCACTGAGAGACATAAGGGTTTATACTTAACCTTTTGAGTTTCTCAACAATGTCCAAATAGGGTACAGGGACAAATGCCTTGGCCAAGTCAAGGTAGGCAGTGTGAACCATTTTGAACTCATCCATTGCTTTGGTGACCTTCTCAAAGAAGTCCACCAGGTTGAGTAGGCATGATCTGCCTTTGACAAAACCAGCCTGGGTTGGGTCCAATGTCTGTAGGTTTCCTATGTCATTATTGATCATTTCCATGGCTTTGCATATGAGTCTAGTGAGACTTATCAGTCTGTAGTTTCAGAGTCCATAGATGGTCTGCCTTTGTGTGGAGGGATGACTGTTGCCATTCTTCATTCATGAGGCATTGTCTGGAGGCTGTAGTTAAATAATGATTCCAGGGGTGCTTGATAGGTCATGTTCCATGCAATTTAGAAGGCAGCCTAGGATATTGTCAGGGCCCACCAATGCCATGTCCGTGGCCTTAAAAGAGCATTGAAAATCTGTTCCCTAGTCATAGTTGGGGAAGTTTTATTTGATAGTATTTCCTAAGGGGAGGCTAAGGGGGAAAGAGAGAAGAGGGTAAAGTTAGAACTGAATTTGTCTGCCAGTAAGTTTACTATATCTTCTAGCTCAGTGTAGAAGGCTCATTAACAATAAGTTCTGCACAAAACAGTGTATTGCCTTTGAGGATGTGGGCATAGCTAAAGAATGCCTTGTGGATGTCCTCGGCCTGGGAGTCCAGATTTACCTTAAACTTGGCTTTGGTAGACTTTATTTGTCCTCTAAGCTGTTTGTTTAGTTTGATGAAAGAGCTTGTATTCTGCTGGGTGCTACACTTCCTAATTTTTGCCATGATTTTATTCCTTCCGTTCTTGTGATTCTGCCATGGTGGCTTTTTTGAGTTAGTGCTGTATTTATTCATGGTGGCTACTAGTGCTACCTCTGTGCAGCTTTTAACATGCTTGTATAGGGTTTCTGTGGATAGTTCAGCATAGTCAGCAGTATCCTCAGCCCTAGAGTAGTTCCTGAATGTCTCAAGGTTAGCTGGGGGTCCAGGTTTTATTTTTACTTCAAAGGAGACCATTTTGTTGTCCGACCTTTCCAGGGAGGACTTTACTAGGTGGTTATACAATGCTGTACCATATTATTGAGGACCAGATCCAGTATGATTGCACCATTGGTCAATGTATTGACAAGGTGATCCAGGAAGTTTGTGTTTACAAAATCCAGAAGTCTCTGTGCCTGCATATTTGGTGTTGTCTCTGATTCACAGTTAATAGAGAGGTAATTAAAATCGCCCATGAATATGGTATTGAGTTGGATGGTTAGTGTCTCCAGTAAACTTAAGTACATGCTGTAGGCTTTCTGGGTCATGGGAGGACCTGTAGCTTGCAAGGAAGTTGTATGGGTTTTTGCCTGTGGTGAGTCAAATGTGGAGAAGCATGAGTGCATCATCCTGTTAAATCAGCCTTAAGGTATATTGATATTTGATGTAAATCGAGACTTCTTGACCTTTAGTTCCTGCTTGTGTAGCAGGTGATCTAAATGTGTGGAAGACATTATAGCCTTGAAGTGCTGGGGTGCACTCTGCAGCTTTAGACCATGTCTCAATTACTGCATAGATATCAGTATTCTCTAGAGCTTGTAGGGAGTTGAGATTCTTTAGACTCCTAGTATTAAGGAGTAACACCTTCAGATTTTCTTTGTTTTGATTTGCCATGTCAGAAGGATTGTACAGGACTTCAGTTGGCATTCTATGCCTTGTATTGTGCACAAAGTGCGAACAATTAAAGCGTCTTTCACCTTTTACATTGCCATTCATGTTCTAGGGTAGAGACTGTGACCAATGGCATTTTCAGTATACACTCTGGTAGAGTCATTTGCACAGTGTGTTTATCTATCTATCTATCTATCTATCTATCTATCTATCTATCTATCTATCTGTCTGTCTGTCTGTCTGTCTATCTATCTATCTATCTATCTATCTATCTATCTATCTATCTATCTATCTATCTATGCCTTAATTTGTGTGTTTTGGTTTGTATTTGGTAAAGCACTGCTTAAGTGTGAAATATAAAGTCTCTTTCATTTTGCACATTGGTGTTATGTTTTGATTTCCTAACATATTTTGAGAATACCACATATGTATTATTTATATTTTATAATCAATGCTCCAGTGTTAAATTGTGCATGTTATTAATGGCATATGGAGTCAGGTACTTGCATCTTCAAAAATAGAATATTTTGTGTGGTCATCAGTAGTGTGAGTGCTTAAGCCTATGCCCCTAATGTAAACAATAGATGGTACTCATGTTACCAGGTGTTGCTCCTCTAATGCCTGTAGCTGTCAGTATGTATGTGTGTAATTTTCAGTAGAATGCAAGCTTTTAAACTGGAAAACTGAAATTCTGAAGAGTGAGGTAGTTTAGGAAGGAGATGGGAGAAGAAGGCAAAGCATAGAAAGTAATAGGAATTTGAGTTTTGTTCCAAATCATGGTTCACTGGCTCTTTCATCCAGATGCAGATTGCATTTTTTGGCATGATAGAAATAAATGGGTGCTTAACAAATACTTATTTATTAGTCTCCGATTGTTTGCATGAGTCCTATACCCAAATATATCTGGTATAAAAAATACTGCTTAGTACACACTTTTTAATATGTCTAGAAATCTTGCGTTTCAATCCATTACACAAAACTTTTTTTTCCTGACAGCTTCAAAATAAATATGCACATTGAAAAAAACTGTCATTTCTGTGATTATCTGCAAACTAGTTTTACACTCAAGTAATTCATAAATTTAAACTGCAATTTAATGCAAATATGTTTTTCAAACATACTGGGAAATGTGCCCTGGTTCCTTAATTTGCATATAATTGCTTGTGTCCCAAATGCTGTAATTGGCAACAATCTCATTGCTGGATGGATTCCTGCAGCAAACCAAATAATGGTGAAACAAAGTTTTACCCTGTGCTAATTAGAATAAGTAAATCTCTAGCCAGCATTATTTAAAAACATTGATAAGTAAGAGGTTCTGTTTAAATGCCAAATTTGAAATGGGGTTATATCTGATTTCCTAATCCAAATTATGCAAATAAATAATTTGTGCATTTTTTTTCTTTTTACAAGCATACATGATGCAAGTGTTCAGTGGTCACCTTATTAGTGGCCACATCTGTTGAGTGGCCACTGCAGTAGTCACATGACTTCATTACTTCATTATCCACCCCCCGGCTTATCCTGGCCCTGAAATAATCTTAAAACTAAAATTTATGTTTGTTTCATTTACCATTACACCGGTTGTCACTGCCTGCTGCAACTGCATATTAAGCTATAAAACCTGCTTGGTCAGTACTTGTTAACTAGAAGCTTTCCAAAAATATAAATGGCAAAGATAGAAGCGACAGTTTCTGCTATGATATATCATGATATATCACATCTTTATTTCAGGCTAGTCTAATGAATATAGATTCATCTGACAGGTCTTGATAGGCATTCATTTAATGCGAATGAAAATACAGCCCATAAGGTTCACCTGCAGTAAACTGTTGACAGGAGTTAAAGCCCAGTGGCTTATAAGGATAAAGCTCTGACTATGTCCTAGATGACTTGTATTCAGTTAGTGACTCTGACACTTAATGCTGCTGGGACAGATGATGGGCGTACTTATCCATCTCTCTAGTGGAGCTCTGGTGGAAACCTGAGTCCAAAGAAATGATGTAAGACTGGTAGTGATAAGACAGAGAATGCATGCCTGCCATATAGGGCCTGTGGTGAGCCACATACTCAAGAGATTCTCCTATTAATCTGCCCTACCTAATGAGGACAAAGTTGATGTCAGCATGAGGGAGGGGTCCCTCACCCAGGCTGCAGTATGATAGCTCATTGTCTAGCCTGTCCCACACCATAGTAATGGCAAATGCATATGCTTTAGAGCCTGCACATGGAAGAAAACTGGCACTGTGTTCTAGTTAAAGTTGTTTATTAGCGCCTGAAAAGTAAATGCATGCAGCATTTGTGAAACCCTTGTCTTAGATATGCTGAATCCACAATACAGTGTTTTCTGTGATTTCAACAGTTAGAGATTGGAAGTCTTGCAGTGCTAGCTAATATTGTCTATCGTCGCTGTTCACCCTATTTGTGAGGTGAATTTAGTTATATTTTTGGTGGTTAAATAAGACATTTGATGTGAGTGGTGGTGCTTGACTTAGTGAAAGTCTTAGGATGCAGGCAATGATTGAAAAAGATGGAACATAATTTTAGTTGATTTAATGATTACTAAGGAAGAGATGTATGGAGATGTAATCATGACAATGGCCAACCTTTACAACAATGCCCAGGGATGATAAAATAATATTTTGCTTGAATGTCAAAGAGAAAGAAAAGTCCGAAAGAGGTAAAATTTGGATTTCTGAATACATTTCGCCTCATAGATATATTTGGAAAATGGAAACATTTGAAATAAACAGTACTGAGTTTTTGTATAAACAACTCACCATGATGCATATTCAACAGGAAGAAGTGAAAGTGCAAAACAGTAAACATAATTTGAGCAGCCATATGGATTATGCACCGTAAATATTCATTGTAATACAGGATAAGGCAAGAAGTAATAATCTTAGATTGACTGGCATACTGGAAGGGGAAGGGGGCAAGACTTAATGGATTTTGTCAAAACCAAGGCAATTGTATGGACAAGGCTTATGGAATCATTGTTTGAGACTGAGAAGGTGATGAAGTTGCCAGTGTCTTATTAGAGAAACTGTAAAGCAAACCCAGCATGATTTTAAAGCATTTTGTGCCTACATATAAAAAGGAACAAGTACTGTAGCTGTTATGGCAACCAGAAAGGAAATTTATAGTAGAAGGTTCTGTGGTGCACATAGATTTTGATTTTCTGTATGTAACGTTTCAGCAGAGGCTGCAGTTCATGGGCTCTATCAGAGTATGTAAAAGACACAGGTTAAAGCAACTGTCAGAATGATATACAGCAGAATATGTGCAAAAGTTAAAGGGATTCTTTAATAACTGGAAACCATTTTCTTTAGATATCTCTTGAAGGTTACAGCTATTGGTTGGTTTGGTCTTCCACAAATCATTTATGCCTCTCAGGCTCTCCTGAGCCTTCCTCCACAGGAATTTTGGAATAATATGAAAACTACATTGTGGCATTTTATACAGGCAGGAGAGATACCAGGAGTAAGCTAGGACCATCTTATAATTCCAACTATGCAAGGAGGACTAGGTCTCCCCGACTTAAAACTTCACACACTAGCAGTAAGGCAGAAAGTCTTTAGTGACTTAATTAATACTGATAAGCAAGCAACTTGGTGTGAGATTCTATGATTTCCTCATTCGTGAACTCCAGAGTTATTTGGCATGATGCAGCTTCAAAAGCAATCTGACCTCAGGCCATATTCATTTGTACTAGTTTCTTTAGCATTGCAGGAAGGGTTTAAAAGAACAAAGTCATGTAGGTAGATCCCAAATTGTCTTCCTATTGATAACCCAAAACACTGGGAGATTTGGTCATGGACCATTACTAGGCATCTAAAAGAGTGTGAAGGACTATAACTGTGGGAGCAAGTGTTTGAAGGTGACTCTGTTATAATCAAATATTCCTTCAGGACCAGATGCACTTTGTCTAATGATAGGATGATAGGCTGAATTTCTACAAAAGGCTTATAAATAGATTAAAATCTTTCAAGTTAAGTACTATTTCAAATGCAGGCAGGCCTTGATGGATCTCTTGGATTGTAAACAACAGAAGATGCTTAAAATGGCTATATTAAGATTGTGCATTTGATGCTACATGCTATACTATTCTGAATTTCTTATTTCAAATGTCCTTTCATATGCACTCTATGAAGCTTGTATGGTGCCAAATTTAACATGTCTGTGACAAGTAATGTCACATAAATTATAACATGGCAAAATATTACATAGAAAGATAAAACAGTATTACAATATCGTTACTAAGCATCAGATAATGGCATCCTGTGGGTGATTCATATTGACAATATTAATAATATAAGTTGTGTTATGTATAAAAAAGTGAATGTTTAAAGAGCTTTTAAATCTATGACAAAATGAGCCAGAGTGAAGTAATACTGTTAGTTATATATAGTAAGATAGATAAACCAGGTCAAGTAAAGGATGCGGCTATTGAGATGAAATGGGTGCAGTTTATGTTAACAGCATTGTTACATGGGAGAACAAAGATAATCAAAATTGAGTAGTACACAAATTATGAGAATATTTCCTCAAATTATGGCTCCAACTTTGTTAAGAGAGAGAAAAGGAGTGTGGAACCTTGGGATTTTCTGGTCTTCAGAAGAGGAAAATGAGAGAGAAGTGTTTGAGCAAAGACTTGATAAAAGAAAAGTTTCATGTGTAGTACTAGAAGGTGATTTCTTTGAAGCTAGTTGTACTTATGTGCAATAAATCCAAGTTAAAACTGGAATATGGCATAGAATAAGTAATATTTTATACTGATTGTCTTTCTAAGCATTACTGTAAGAGAACAGATTTATCTGGTTTGCCTGCTAGATTTCTGTTGGGTTGACTGGGTGGGGCAGTTGATAGGTGGCATTGGGCATGATATACTAATATTACAAAATGATTGACCTACCTGTCTGTATAAAGTGCAAAGTTAATGACATATATACCCGATCAATTCCCTGTCTCTAATCATGTGCATTGAAACAAAGCCCATAAAACAGAGTATGCACATACTGAAATGAAGATGATTTAAAATTGTTTAGGAAATAACATATCTAGGAGTTTAGAAGAACAGGGGAGATATGGAAGGGTTTGCAGCATTATATTATCTGTTGGCAATATATCAGGCATGTATGCCAATAGTGGGATATGAAGATATTGGATGGAAGCACCTCTTAAAAATGACCACCACGATAAGGAGAATTCAAATGAAACAGAAGAGAATAATAGTATACTTTATAAATATGTGGGAATGTGCAGCAAGAATGAGTTAACAGACAACAAATAAGTGGGGTCAGATACAGATGATTAGCGTTTTTGCTTCTAATAAGATGCAGCTAATTGTCTGACAGCTATAGGGTTAAGAAATAATAGACATAAACAAGGCAGTAACTATGGTAGTCTCTTATGTTAGAATAAAATATTCTAAAGAGAAATCCAAAATAAAAATGTTAAGTAATGTAATAGCATCTATTAAAGAAGAAGGGGGTAACAGAGTGAAATTTGGTAATTCTTTTATTGAGAGATGTATAATTATGATGCATGCAAAGATCATGCTTTTAAATGTTATTTTTTGATATTTGGTGATTTATTTTATTGAGAGATGTAAAATTATGACATATTCAAAAATTGTGCTTTAAAATGTTGTTTTTGTTGAAGACAGTGAGTACATTTCATATATTAACAGTTTAGTATTGTGGTCCTTAAAAGGCGATTAAAAATGATTTAGTACAGCATCTTGCATCATCCCTTGTGTATCTTCATCACTTGTTAGGTCTGACCATAAAACAGCCTCCTTTGTAATAAAACTGAAACCAGAGAGCCCTTCCACACAAGGTATCTTTAGAAATTTCTTTAAGACAAATTATTTACTCCTAAGTGATACATTGGCAAGCATCAAAGCCCCACCAAACCCAGTTAACTCCAGTGAATATGCAGAAATGTACACCATCACACTATACCAGCATGTATACAGCTGCATAGATGCAGCTGTAACAAGTGCAGGGCAAATCCCGGAAATAAACCTACATAATGGAATTATAATATCAACAAACTTTATAATTAAAAGAAAATAATTTTGATCAAAAGTAAGTAGAGCAATTCCCAGAATTTTAGAGCCCTTGTCACTGAAATAACCAGACAACTCAGGAGCTTAATAAAATCCACCAAAGCCAAGTCTGAGGCTAACATAGCTATCCAAGTGAAAGACACTAGACATTTTTTAGTTATGTTCGTAATCTCAAAAGCACAACACAGCAATGTGTTGAGCTGATTGTGAAAGATGTTACCTACACAGTAAGGCTGAAGACATAGCAAACCTACTGGCCAATAAATTTGGCTCTAACTTTACCCCTTTCTCCCCTCCGTCTGTCCTTCAAGATATACCTGAAACAGGCTTGCCTCCAGATATCACATAAGATCAGGTCCTAAAAGTGCTAGCAAAGCTAAACATACTGCATTGATGTGTCCTAACAATATCCCTGGATGCATCTTAAATAGCATGAAGCACAGTTTACCCATATTCCCTAACAAAACTGTTCAATCTTAAACTCCATACAGATTTTCCTTTTCACTTTGTCCTCTGATATCAATCCCTGATAGGGAAGGCAATCACTAGCCTGCAATCTAAATGTCTTCTTAGCCTCTTCCCATCTTATTACCTTTCCCCTCTCTAATTATTTGGTCCCAGTACCTTGGTTCCTTTGCCAACTTCCTCCAGTAAATTCTATCCCTCCCTTGCCTGTTCTCTGTACCTCTAATTGCAGTCACCCCTATTGGTAGAATCTCCTTTCTCCAGTCCTGTGTTGGTTTACCTGTTAGTATACTTTCTTCTTTATGAATACAAAATTCTGTATGACTGTTGTTATCCTCTTTAAGGATCCCAGTCCAAAAAGAAAGATGTTACCTACACAGTGAGGCTGAAGACATAGCAAACCTACTGGCCAATAAATTTAACTCTAACTTTACCCCTTTCTCCCCTCCCTCTATCCTTCAAGATATACCTGAAACAGGCTTGCCTCCAGCTATCACATAAGACCAAGTCCTAAAAGTGCTAGCAAAGCTAAACATACTGCATTGATGTGTCCTATCGATATCCCTGGATGCATCTTAAATAGCATGAAGTGCAGTTTACCCACATTCCCTAACAAAACTGTTCAATCTCAAACTCCATACAGATTTTGTAATGAGCGAATGGAGAACATCTATGGTCATTTCCTTGCATAAGGGAGGACCTTCCATGGACCCAGGCAATTACAGACCCATAAGTCAGCCCAGCCTCATATACAAAGCCATGGAAAGATTTGTCATAGAACTAATCAATCAGGGCAAAGGGAAGCTCCAAACACTGGACTTTTCTCACTGGACTGTCTTACAACAATGGACACAATTTGGTCAAAAGTTATATTGCTGTCCACATAAGTTCCCAAATCCTAAACAACTGGGTCAACGTATAGAGTTGTATTGTCAATGTGGCAGTTCCCTGGTATAGATGACTTCCCAAAGGATACAATATTGCATTTTTGGAATTTAGTATCAGTCCATAATTTTTGCATTACTTATTTATTTGGGACAAAACTTCCTGGAAGATGGCTAAGTCATTTGGAGTCATATTTACTCAACCTGGTGGATTTCTTTGGACATGTCACCAAAGCAATGGATGAAGCCAAAATGGTACACACTGCATACTTTGACCTGCTCAAAGTTTTTGACACAATTCCTCTCGCTGTCATAGTAGAAAAGATAAATAAACACCCATGTTACCCACTGGATTGTCAACTGGCTCACAGATAGGATGCAGATACTCAAAATAGGGAAAGTTATCTCCACAAAGATACCAGTCACCAGTGAAGTTCCCCAGGGTTCTGTGCTGGGAGCTCTCCAGTTTGGCATCTATTTTTCTGAAGTAAAAGCCAATATGAAAGGGTTCTGGGTGACTAAGTTTGCAATTGACTGCAAGCTAGGAGCACTCACTGAATCAACAAATGACTTAGCCATCCTGCAGGAAGATTTGTCCTGTATCCCAGCTAAAAATTCCTGACAAAGTATTCCATAAGGAATTTTTAAAATCTGCCAGCTGATAACACTCCAAGAAAATATGCTCCTAGGTAACTCTTTCTTCCCCATTATACCGCCAACATTTGCCATCGACCTGAGGAAAAAATTTTTTGAGTCTGCTTGGGGTATAAAATTATCTCTGCAAACACTTCCGTGCAAAAATCCTAAATCTTACAGATTTTGTTGCACATTTGGGAGCCATACATATGTCCTCCCATTTATTTTTGTGAATTGCATATCTAATCTCTCTTCCCAATCTTTTCAGGCCTCTACTGAGAGATTGCTATAGTTATTGTATAACATTATCCTTTTTTAACAGCAGGTTCTGTTCCAGATTCAATTAAAAACTCAGCCATCATTTAAGATTCCCCTAGCCCTTTCACTTTGTCCTCTGATATCAATCCCTGATAGGGAAGGCAATCAATAGCCTGCAATCTAAATGTCTTCTTTGCCTCTTCCCATCCTATTACCTTTCCCCTCTCTAATTATTTGGTCCCAGTACCTTGGTTCCGTTGCCAACTTCCTCTAGTAAATTCTAGCCCTCCCTTGCCTGTTTCCTCCCTTGCCTGTAGTCACCCCTATTGGTAGAATCTCCTTTCTCCATTCCTGTGTTAGTTTACCTGTTAGTATACTTTCTTCTTTATGAATACAAAATTCTGTATGACTGCTGTTATCCTCTTTAAGGATCCCAGTCCAAAATCCCACTCTGTCCTTATTTCTTGAATTACCCCCCCCCCCCGCTTCATCACCCCTTTCCACTTTAAATTGCAGCTTTCTGCTTGTGTTATGTATAAGAGCCTTAACTGTATAGCTCTAATATATCCCTTCAAATCAGGTAAACCTAAACCTCCATGTTCTATTGGGAAGATAAACTTGGCCCACTTGAATCCTGCCCTCTACCCTTCCCAAATAAAATCTATCAACTCTTTATTAATTACTATCCACAACATCTCCTCTGACTGATAAAAATATGGCTGATCTGTATATAAAATTAAAGGGACTAAAGTCATTTTTACTGCTTTGTATCTTGCTATCCATATCCATAAGCACAAATTTCCAGTATCACAGTTTTTGTATTATCTTTTGTTTAGTCCTTCCCACATATCCTTAGCTGCCATAACATAATCCTTTTTAATCCATGCTACTAAACACTTAATTTTATTGTGTCACCATAAATATGGGCATTCCTGAACCAGTTCATGTCTGGATACATAGTTTATACTGTAGCTATAGCTTTTTTTTTTTTTGTCTTCATTAATTTTATATCTCAAAAAAAACGCGGAACTGTGTCAGAATGTTCCACAACACTGAGGTGTCCTTTTCTTATTACATCAGGTACAAAATTATATAATCTAAAAATAAAACCAACTTTTCATAAACACCATACTAATTATATCCTTGAATTGCTGAGTCCTTTATTTTCTTTGCCAATGGTTCTAAATATAATGCAATTAACAAAGGGAAAACAGGACACCCCTGCCTGGTACCTCTGTTCAGACACAACTTATCTAAAAGGAGCCATCCCACTTCGATTTTTTGCCTCTGATCACTCATATATCCTTGTAATCAACCTTATTATTTTATCATGGGATGCAAATGCTTCCATTGCCCTACTCATAAAATCCCAGCTTACTCTGTCAAATGCTTTATCTGCAGCAAGATCCACCAATAACAATGGTATTTGTTTACATTATGTTTCCCTCTGGATCATCATTATTCTGTCGATGCTGTCAAATGTTTGTCTCCCTTCCACAAAGCCACATTGGTCCATATCTAACAATTTTGGTATCATCTTTGCCATTATTTTGGCCATTATAGACATAAACCCTTTATAATCATAGTTTAAAATTGAAATGAGCCTCTATGAAGTTGGATCTGATGGGTCTTTACCATCTTTAGGTACTACAGTCACCGCAGCTTTCTTTCAGGATGTTGGTACTTCTCCTCCTTTTAAAATACTGTTAAATGAAATCTTTTAGATTTTTATTACTTTCTTCTTTTCTAGCTTTCAAACTTCCAGTGGAATACCATCTATTCCTGGAGACTTTCCTGCAGGATGGTTATACATCCCCATTTTTACCTCAGCACTTCCTCTCTTAGCTGTTAGTTGCTGGGTCTCATCTACCTCTAACCTTGGCATATTTAAATCTTACATAAATATTTCCATTTGTGCTTTTTCTTGATTTTTCCACTTCTCTGCTTTATACAAATTTTCATAAAATTTCCAAAATATCTCAAATGCCTCTACATAACATCTGGTTATTTTTCTTGTTATAGGTTTTTTACATTTAGAAATAACCCTTTTTACTTTCTGGTGCCTAAATCATTATGCCAAAAGTTTTTATGCTCTGGAGTTATTATAAAAAATGGTTAACAGGAATTTTTCTAAACTTATGCATATTATGTAGGTACTCCCTTATTTTCTCTTTAGTACTTTGCTCTTTTTTTCTGTGAGATTACCCTTATGTTGTAATACTTTAACCTTTGTCAGCCCTCTGAATAATTTTTATTACTTCTTAACCAGATCTCTTCTGTTTTATTTCTATCCTATTCTGAGCTCTCCCACTCAGTAGCTATAACTTCTGGAATACTTTCTATCTTCCCTAATAACTCCCAAATAATTTTCACTACCCTTTCCATAAATTCCTCTCTTTTTAACAGGTAGGTGGGGAATTGCTAGAGTCACATCTTTACTTTATTACCCTGCATTTTTGTCTTAGTAATTAATGATGCATGGTCTGATATTTATCGGATGTGTGTCAATGTTCTCAATTAAATGCACATGTTCCTGTGAAATATAATTTCTGTCAAGTCTTCCCAGTTATTGTACCTTGGTGAATAATGTATAAATTCTGTCAAAGCTCCTACTACTGAACTCATGTATTTCATACCAAATATATTCATAAATGTCTTCAGAAATATACCATATTTTGTTATATTTTCCCTGCTAGGCCAAAAGATGCATCCTGATTGTTGTAAATCAAATTCCAGGCCCTACCTACAAGTAATATTCCCTGATGAAAGCTGACTGTTTGTCCCAAATTTGTTAAGCTTTATATTAGCAGTTTTAGGAGGAATATAAATACATGCCAGTGAAATCCTCATCCACTGCCAGGAGCTCCTTATTACCACAAATATGCCATTATCTTTTTTCCTCTTCTATCACTAGCAGAGCTCTTCTAGCACTTAATAAGAGTACTCACCTTTTCCTATGCCCTGATATTTTGCAAAATATCCATCCTGATATCCTTTGTTTATCAAATTCACATGCTCAGTTATTTCCAAATGTGTCACCTGTAAAATTGCTCTTTGTACTTTGTATTTATTAATATAATTAAGTATTTTTTTCTTTTTTCTCTATACGTTTGAGACCATTCACATTCCAAGATCATTTGAAAAGTGCCATCATTATGGTAAGAAGTCATTATTCACACTTACTATATATGGTAGCGTTTTAAAATTTCTATTTCCAGCTTTTGTGATACATGTGCCCATTAATGTTTGGCAAGTTTATCCTTCATACAGTTTTTTCTTATCATCAACACCGGAACCTCTGTCACATTTTACAAGAAGTTTTGTTTTAATAAACATCCTCAAACAAAAATAACATGCCTCCAGAACACCTCCATAACCTGTGAACTTAATACAAATACACATAACTGCATACATCATCAACTAATGAAGGTGAACCTTCATAACAGAAGCATCACTGCCAAACATACAGCTGGTAATACAGACCCTAATTAACCTGAAATTGAGGTTATCCATGCTAAAATGCATGTTATTGCCTTTGCTTTTGCTTGTACTAATTGGTGTCTGTTCTTTTTTTTTATCTTTATTCCCCCCAAGATGTGAAAAAAGAGTGCATGCTTTCAAAAATCATTAACTTTTAGCTTTGAGGAAACCAGTGTTCTGCCTCTTATTGCTTTCTTATCAGCTTGTCTCCATGCAAATGTAAGAGAAAAAAGAACAATATAGTCCTCTACCACAGCCTGAAAGGCAACTTGAAATGGGTTTATATTATAAAGCTGAAAGACGTAAACATTGAACATATATAGATCGACACATAAAGAGCGATCTACCATTACAGTGAAACATGTATTCAGCGAAAGTGGAAACACAGAATGTGTTTTCTTAACCAACAGCTCCATGTAGGCATACTAAAATAAAATCAATAAAATTAAAATAAAATACTTTTTCATGGGGGCAAGTCCCCCCTGCACCCCCATGTGGGGGGGCTGAACCCCCCTACTTAAATATACCAACTTCGAGACCGCACTACAATGGGGAAAAGGATATATTTCCTCATTCCCATGATCGCCCTGTTGGCTAAAGAAACACGTTTGGTGTTTCCACTTTCTCTGAATATGTGTGTTCATTGTAATGGTAGATCACTCTTTATGTGTCGATCTATATGCATTCAATGTTTACGTCTTTTGGCTTTATAATATAGATCCCCTGAAACATATATTGCTAAAGGAAAACTTTTTATCATAGTCAGTGTTCTAATATTTACTTGTTTCCACTTAAATATTGTTATTAGATTAAGCCAAGGGTCTTAATCCAGACATTTACCTATGAAAAGTGAAAGAAAACATATCAGCTCTACATATATTATGATTTGTTTACCTTTACACACATCCCCTGCCTCAGCAAATCAGGATTGCAAGTTATTAACTTAAACATGCTTTTGTCTAGCTTTTCTTCTCTTTTAACATTGTAATACCTATGTTTCTTAATACCAAAAAGAATAAAGAAAGAAAGAAAGAGAAGAGGAAAAAGAAAAAAGGTACCTGTTTACTTTAGAAACTTTATCACATACAAGAACAACTAAAATACTTTACAATAAAATATGCAATTTATATTGTGAAACATTTCATAAAAATACTGTTAAGAATAGAAATTGTTTTATTTACGGTTATTTTTTTCCTTCTTCTTCCCCTCCTCTTAGACTCCTTCCAAACATTTATGACATGAAGTGAGGCAAATGCTTTTTGGTTCCCCAATAGATTAACAAAGTTAAAAAGTTCACTTTTTCCAGTTATTCTTATACAGCTGTATTTCACAAATGTAACTGATGCTTTGCAGTCTCACATTTATGTACTAATTTCTGTTTTGCTGGTCTTCCTCCTGTTCATCTCCTTCTCCTCACTCCACTTTCTGGTTCAATTTGAAGGTACTCCTGATCTCCTGATCTTTCTGGTCAACTCCTGTGCTTTTCTCTGTCTCTCAAGAATTTTCTTTAGGTACAGGGGAAAAGGTTTCACTGGCAAAGTCTCTCTGTGTGCGTTATTATCTTCTATATTTTATATATATATATATATATATATATATATATATATATATATATATATATATATATATATATGGATCCCTATCACAACACCGACACGTCACAAACCCGACACTCACAACGACACCAAAACACCGAAAACGCACAAAACCGACAACTCACAAAACCGAACACCATAACACCGACACCCAAAACACCGACACACAAAACATAAACTACACAACACACAACTATACATGCACTAACCCTAACCCAAACCCTAACCCTAAGGTCCAACACTACCGCACACTTACCCTACCCGCACCCTAACCCTAACTCACTTAACCCGCCACTAAACCTACATTCCGTCACTATCGCACAATTACCCTACCCGCACCCTAACCCTAACTCACTTAACCCGCCACTACACCTAAAGTCTGTTACTACCACACACTCACCTTTCCCACACCCTAACCCTAAATCCCACACTATCTCACACTTACCTGTCCACTCCCTAACGCTAAATCCCTCACTATTGCACACTTACCTGTCTGCTCCCTAACGCTAAATCCCTCACTATTGCACACTTACCGACTCGAGCTCACACGTTGCCCATGTCGGTGTTTCGGCTGTTGGGATTTCACATTGTCGATCATCTGTCTCGTCAGTCTTCTCGTGTCGGTCTTCTTAGCGTCGGTGTTTTGGTGTGTCGATGAAGTCAAGGGGACCCATATATATATATATATATATATATATATATATATATATTTATATAATATATATATATATATATATATATATATATATATATATATATATATATAAAATATATAATTTACTTCTATAACTTGTGTTAACTTCTATTGTTTATGTCTATGTAATTTTTGTTTTACTATATGTCAAATATTGAATGCTTTTCTGTTGAGCTTTTCTCCCTGGGTCTCCACCAAAAAAGGGGCTTTATCCCAGTTGGACTAACCCGGTTAACAAATGTCAAATAAATAAATACATTTATTATCAGAAGAATGAGAAGCAGAGTGCCATTCTGCTTGATGGCTTATTTTTTTGTTGGACAAGCTTTTGGATTTCCTCGTTAGCCTGTTCTGCTTAAAAAATTACTTTGATCCTCCAGGAAAAAATATTCTGAAGTCAGCTGGATACAGCAGCTTCTTCTTAACATTCCCTGATTGCTTCTCTTCTGCTGGTGAACAGTGAATAATAATTTTACACAAACACTCTGCTATCAACTATTTTAATACTTTGCCCTTCTGCCAAAGTTTTCACTGGATCAACTCTTTCTGCTGGTATTATTGTATCTTTACTAATACAGGTCTTGGCTGCTTTCTAGTGGCCAGATTTGGAGCATGCACACATTGTACCTTTTTAATTAACAGTTCTTGCTCTGGAATACCAGTCCAGTTGCTCATTTGTGCCTTCATAAAATAAAATACAGTCTATTCCTTCTAGTTCCTCTAGCACAGTGTGAAATCTCAGATTTTTCCCTACTCTGTCCTCTAACTCTACCATTTTTTGAAACATGTCTTCTTGAGCAGTCTCATACTCAGCCAGACTTTTCTTCATTTTGATCTCTGATTTTTTGCAGTTTTATCAGATTATCTGCATAACTTTTTAAAGCTTCTTCCTTTTTTCTAGCCTTTTCTTATTTGAGTTTATATGCTCCTTCAGTGTTTCATTTATTTTAATCAGTTCTGAGCACATTTGATTTATTTTTTTCCTCTAGATTACTTGAAGCCATGTCTTGCACCAAAGCTGGAGCTTGAACTGCTTTTTGTTGAACAACTGCAGGATTCTTCCCAGTCAGTGTTTTTCTGTTCACCTTTTCTAGCTGATTTTCTTTCAGGCTCTTTTGGTTTCTTCTTTGCTGTCATCTAGACAGTGAACTCACTAGGTAGTAACTGACTTTTACTCAAGCAGACAACTATCATTGACTTCTGTTTCTCAGTTTCCGTTTTCACAATGACAGAGCTGAAGTTAAGCTGCTGATCAGTGTGCAGCCATCTTGAAAGTCAGATACAGATTCAAGTCTTTTCAGCATATAAAATTAATGAAAATAAAACAAAAACTATAGCTGTAAATTATGCACCCACACAGGAATTGGTTCAGCAATACCCATATTTATGGATAAACAATAACATGAAGTATTTAGGAACATTGATTAAAAGGTGTTTTATGACAGCTAATGATATGTGGGAAGAGACTAAACAAAAGAAAATATAAAAACTGAGAAACTGGAAGCTCTTCTTTTATGAATATGGATAGTAAGATACAAGCAGAGAAAATGTTTTAGTCTCATTAATTTTATTTACAGGTCAGGCATTTTTTATCACCTAGAGGATAAGTTATGGACAATAATTAATAAAGATTTGAAGAAATTTATCTGAGAGGCGAAGAGGGCAAGTGTTAAGTGGGATGAGCAGAACTTTCCAATAGAACAAGGTGGCTTAGAACTACCTGATTTGAAGGGATATTTTAGAGCTACAAAGTTAAGGCTTATATACATAAGACAAGCAGAAAATTATAATTCAAAATGGAAAGGGGTGATGATGAAGCAAGGGGAAGTTCAAGAAATAAAGAGAGATTGGGATTTTGGATCCAGATCCTTAAGAAGAATAACAATCATACAGGATATTATATTCACAAAGTAGCAGAAAGTATTCAAAAGAACAAAGCCAGCACGAGAATGGGCAAAGGTGATTCTGCCAATAGGGATGACTGCAATTAGGGGTACAGAGAAGGAGCTGGAATTTACTGGAGAAAATTGGTAAAGTAACCAAGGTATTGGGAGCAAATAACTAGACAGGGAAAGGTAATTGAATGGGAAGAGACTAAGAAGACATCTGGACTGCAGGCTTGGGAGTGCCTTCTCTATTAGTGATTGATATCAACACATAGGCAAAGAGAAAGGAACAGAGGAATCCTAAGTGAAATATCTGCTCTAGTAGATCTACATCAAAAGCTGCTGTTAAAAGGTATAATTAGTAGGGTATATAAAAATTGCATGTTAGCTATAGGAATCAATCAGATGAGTTAGAAAAGTTTGAGAAAAGAGATAGGATAAACAAATCACAAGAAAGCAAAAGGACATACGTATGATTCCCAAATATGCAAACAAATCTAGAAGATTTTGGATAACTTTACTTTGAAGTGTTTACATGGTTATTTTTATACCCCAAGCAAACTCCAAAGAATGTTTCCTCAATTAGATGGTAAATGTTGGAGGTGTGATTGGGGAAGAAAGAGGTAACTGGGAACATATGTTTTGGGAGTGTAATGAATTGGCAGATTTAAAAAATTCTTTACAGAGTACTGTTTCAGAAATATTGGTGAGCAAATGGATGTAACAAAAAATGACTTTTTAAGCTGGGATACAGGATCTGAATTGCCTAGACATAGTAAGGCCTTGTTAAGTTTAATTCTGGAGGCTGACAAAAAAAGCAATTACTAGAAAATGGAAATCAAAGTTTAAACCAACTGTTTTTGAAGTAATGAATACCGTAACAGAGATTAAAGAACTGGAAGTGGGATCTTTAGAAAATGATAGGAGCAAATTACATAGAAAAAAATGGAAATTGTGGGAACAATACATGCACAATAATGTTCTGGTGGAAGAATGAGATTTAAGGGAAGGCTGGAATTCATTTAATGTTGGATCGATAATAACTGTATAAAGGAATGTATGTAATGTATAATGTTTGTAACTGTGAACATGTTAACATGGTTTGTTTTCTTTTATATAACTGCATGTTTGCCTATGTCTTAAATGATAATTCAATACACATGTTTAAAAATAATAACTTTAGTAACTGTTATTATTTTTCCTATTGTGATCATTATTTTTTTTCTTAAAAAGTCACAAATCTTAAGAAGGACCTATAATAACATGTTGTTAACAACCTTTTTTTCTAAACCAACACCAACAGCTTACATTTCGTTCAGTCCTCTTACATGGTGCACAGTTACGTTTACTCCCCAGTGGCTGGCCAGGTTCCCATATATACTCCTAATGTCTCAAATTTCATTTAAAGTGGAACAGCTGGCCACAGCCCAGAACCAGGGATTACATGTCCAAAGCTAAAACTACACTTTGACTTCTACTTCATTACTTTATATATTAACTTTATAACATAGAACTGTTGAACACTCAAACTAGATTGTCAACATATTTTAATATTTGCAAACTTGTACCATCATCTTTCTAAGACTGTTTTTGGAATGTTATAAAGATTCAGACCTCCACCTTCAAAAAGCTAATCTGATCTAATTTTCACTAGCTGTTTTTTCACTTTTCTGCTTCCTGTCCATAGCCCAAGTTACTACTATGGTTTCTGTAAATTTTCCCAGAGGCTTCATTTACATAACAACAACAACAACAATAATAATAATAATAATAATAATAATAATAATAATAATATCCATTTGATAACTAGATAGACCCACTGAACACACTCACCATCCCTTTTCAGGGACAACCCAGGAGCGATGTCTGGTTAAGTGACTTGTTCAGGGTCACACAGTTGGCAAATGAGGGCTAAGGGAATCAAACGCTTTATCACATGAGCCACATCTTACAGTCTTATCCCTTTGTACCCACTGGCATCTCATTAACTTTCTTCTGTTATTCTTATCTATTTATAATTCTCTACCTTTTGGTTCCACCATCAATTATTTATCACCCTGAAATGTATGTTTTGTAAATGACTTCTGGTTTCTTGTAATAACTTTTTTAGCCATATCAATAAAACCATTAGTGCTCCGGTGTGTCCAGTCAATTGCATTGCCTCATCCCACCATAGCAATGTATATTCCTTGATCAGCTTTGATTTACTTCCTGCTGATTCAGTCAATGTCTGTAGTAGGTCTTGTTTAATGTTTTCCAATGCTAAACAACCCCAAAAGATGTTTTCACCTTCTCATTTCATTCTCCCCGCATCTCCAATATTTATTATCTGTTCCCAGGAGCATATTACTTTGTCTGCCTGGGTTACAAAAGTGTCTAAGCAGGCATTTCCATGTGAATATTCTGAATTGCTAAGATTTAGTTGCATATATATGGCACACAAATTACCTTCCATTGCTCCTTAGAAATACTGGTACCCAACCTGACATTCCAGTTATCGCTAATGTTGTTACCTAAATCTTCTCTTGTTGCTATAAGGCTCTTACATGCTCTGCTTATTAAACTTTGTCCTGTTGCTTTGTCAGTTATTGATTCGATTATAATTTCTGTTAGACTTATATTTAATTTTATCTTCCCCTATTCCCTTCATTTCTGATTTAATTTTATGGAAAGGCCCAAGAGTAGTGGGCAATCTCTGTCATGCAACTCAAACATAAGCTGCACCTGTTCCTGTTTCAAAACTTTGTAATTCTTCGGTGCTTAGTCCAAAAAGTAGGTTCCTATTTCTCCATTTCCAATAGCTGTCAGTATCTTCCTGACTCTCTATAAACTACCTCATTACCTGAAATCCTATAGGTACCACTCTTTACTTATTCTTCTCTCCTTTAAGCTATTTATGGCCTTGAATGTATGATAAAACATGCATTTTGTTTCTTTTACCCCTTCTAAATATCTTCAAAAGCCATCACTATTCCCCTTCATTCTATATTTCTCCTGTATAATAGTCATCCTTTTCCAAGCAGCTTGATAAGTTTTATCTTGCCGAAGAAAGGCTATCTTGATTTGCATGGCTATAAAATACTCCTTCAAGTCTGGTACCCCCAACCTCCCTTAATCTAATAGAAGAATTACTTTATTCCATTTAACTCTGGATTTTTTCTTCTCCCAGAAGAATTCCTGCAACTCCTTAGTTATTGTCTCCCAGACTGTCTCCTCTGGTTGAAAAAGTATGCCTGCCCTATGTACAAAACCAAGAGGCCAAAAAACATTTTCATTGCTTATATCTTGTTACCTTTATCCATGTTCATCATCTTGCATTGTTCAATCTTCCCTTATATTTTAACCTTGGTTCCTTCCTGCCAGGATTATATCCTTCTTCAGTAAAATCCCTAGGTATTTCATTTTTAAATGTTCCCATAAGTAGGGGTAACTTTGTACTAATGTGTGTGAGGGGTAATAAATAATAACTATGGTCTTTGTTTCATTTTCATTAATCCTGCAACATGTTAAGATCTTGATACATTTTCAGTACTCCAAGCATTTATGGTACATCATGCTCAGGTTTGATAATTTAAAACATAACAGGACAGACCAAAATTTTGTGCCACAAACAGGGACATATGAAATGCATAACACTTGGGCTGGACTCTGAAGTTCTATGTAAGTACCAAGATTCACAGGCACAGTAATTTAAGGTTCATAATTACAGTAAACAATAGCAGAAAAAAAGAAAAATTTGTAAGAAAACTATGTTGAATACTACCTAGGCAATGGAATAAACTTCACTCGCGGTTAAGAAATCCATAAAAATTTCACAAGTCAGGAGGACAGATGACTGCAGAGGTAATAAGAAATTTCAAATTTAAATTCACATTAATTAAAGTGCTTGAAAGAAAACTGAGCTCTGTTACAGTACTAAAAAGACTACAGATGAATAGCATTGACAATGATGTATAACATGAGTTAGATCAAGGTTAGAGACAAGGCTAAGGCTCAGATAATTCAAAAAGACGGTATGAGTAAGCCCAAAACAAACTTTAAAAAACAACCACACTGGTGAAATCCTAACTTTAACGGGGTATATAACAAAACAAAAAAGTCATGGCTAAAATCAAAAAGAACAACTCCCATAATGATAGGAGCTCTCTAAACTAAATAGGAAACTAAGAGGACTAATTAAGTCCTACAAGGCCATTTATGAGGTGAAGTTAGCCTCACGGGCTAACAACAACCATATGGCTTTCTACAACTGTGTCCAAAATCTGAAAGGCACCACACATCAGTGTGCCAAATTGGTCAGTGGTGCCACCTTTACTAAGCAGAGTGACATGGCTGACAAATTCAGCTCAAATTTCATGCCCCACCTCCCCCCATAAAATACCTACTAGTATAACACCCCCCAACTATTAACAGGGAACAGGTCCTGGAAGTCCTTGCTAAGGCCAAAAACACAGCCTCGGTGGGCCCCAACAATATCTTGGGATGCCTTCTAAATGGTCTGAAACATGACCTATCAGGACCACTTGAGTCACTTTTCAACTATAGCCTCAAAACAGACTTTGGACAATGGGAATGGAGGATTGCAACAGTTATCTCACTTCACAAAGATGGACAATTAACTGACCCCAGAAACTCCAGACCTTTTAGTCTGACTAGCCTAATATGCAAAGCTGTGGAATGAATTATCATGGAAATGATCAATAAAGACATAGGCAACCTTCAGACACTGGAACCAACCCAGTTTGGCTATATGAAAGGAAAGTCATGGCTACACCTGGTATACATCTTTGAGAAGGTTACCAAGGCAATGAATGAGGGGAAGATGGTGTGTACCACATACCTGAACCTGGCTAAGATGTTTGATACAATGCCCTACTTGGGTATAGTTGACAAACTCACTGAATTGGGAATAAACCCCTGCACAACTCACTGGATTGCCATCTAGCTCACAGACAGATCAGTCACCAGTGGGGTACCACAGGGCTCTGTGTTGGAACCGCTCCTATTTGGTATGTACTTCTCAGAGGTAAAGGCTAATGTCAAGGGTATTTGGCTGACCAAGTTCACAGATGACTGTAAATTGGGAGCTATCATAGATTTCCCTCATGACACAAACATCTTACAAGACTGTCTAACACAGACAAATAACTAGTCTCAAAGTCACGGACTAAAATTTAGTGTCAAAAGAATGCATTGTAATGCCTTTTGGGAAAACTGTCACCCAGGCTGATTACTCCATGAATAAGACAACCCTAAGAGCTGACCCAATAATCACTGCTCTGGAAATATATGTAGACAGTAATATGGCATTTGACCAACATCTGGCCAAGGTAATAAGAAAATCATTCTGTGTCACCCAACCTATAAGTAGGGACATGGCATCCAGGTCCAAGAAAGTCATAGTGCCACTTTATTAGCCTTTATCAGACCCATCATTGAGTATAAGGCCCACTTCGGCATGTATCTGACCAGACATATGCAATAGTTGGAATGCCTACAAAAATTCCTTACCAGGAAAATCCAGGGTATAAACCCATTGCCCTATACAGATCACCGTAAAGCCTTATCTCTATACTCTGTCTGTTACAGGTTACTGAGAGGCCATCTATGCCTGGCATACAGTGCATCCTTAGATCCAGCCTGAATGGAACTTTTTGACATCTACAAAATGAACAGAATCAGAACCACTAGATCCAAGGATTTACATTTTGCTTGGTTCATAAATAAGACATGATGGAAAAATAGATGTGTGTCTCAGAGGATCCCCATCCACGTGAAGTAGAGTACATCCCTAACTCTATTTAAGCATAACCTTGACCAATGGATGAGAAATAGGAAATTCTTCCTGGTTCTGGCATCCTATGTCTCTGATAGACAGAGGCAGACAGTAATGCCCAGACAAACATAACCCCACTAACCTCTAGAAACTTCATAACTAAAATACCCCCTCATAATAAATGCCCATTATATATAGGGGCACAATTGGGTTGGCTTGCACAGCTAGGCTTATAGGGACCCTGGTGGTCATTAGCCTAGTATATACCTATGAACCTGTGAACCTGTATTACCAACAGAAATGGTATATGTGGTATCAGTGACCCAGCAGGTGTCACATTTGCCTTTGGCATGAAAAAAGTTCAAAAGGCTGTAAGCTCTATTCCCTACACTATATGCTTAAAGTCATGTTCCAATGACAGTTGGGGATACAATATAATACAGTGCTGCAGTCTTAAGGCACTGTCCTTTGAATAAGATATTAACCTAGGGTAACATTCCTGAGCTGGTGATTTGATGGAAAAATAGCAAGAGGATTTCCCCTGGTAACCTAGACAAATATCCTCTAGTCCATAACATTTCTAATTTATATCTTTGTTAAAAGCAGGCCACTGGTCTAAGGGGACCACACCATTCAACACAAAATAAAGTAAATACACTGCAGCATTTGTCTACATTTCTTATGTGACCATAGGTAATGTAATTTCTTAGGCCCATATTTCTGTTGAAGCTGTATTGTCAATGCCCCCATCTATAGTCCGTGCACAATTTTGATTTATTTTAATTCCCAGATTCCTATCAGTGCAGAACTTCACCCAGCACTACTCCTTTCTTCCTTTTCCTTTGATGCCCTCTAATTCTTCTTTACTGACATTTCTTTATTTGTGTTCCATTCCTTTCCCCAACTCCTGGTGTCTCACCCTATATTTTATTTTAAAAGGATGAAAAACATGCTTCAGGTACTTTGGCTAATGTATTAAAGCACATGATATTCCAATATGAAAATCAGCTGGTTGCCTTATCTAATGTGTCAATCAATTTTCCAGAGTGTCTTGTTTTCATTCTTTATAATATTTTATGTATTATACATATTTTATATACTCCCAAGTTCTT
Organism: Protopterus annectens; assembly: GCF_019279795.1. NCBI lineage: Eukaryota > Metazoa > Chordata > Ceratodontiformes > Protopteridae > Protopterus > Protopterus annectens. Next base: position 1,676,601,420 of record NC_056739.1, read on the forward strand.
AAAATCTTGAGGTTAATTGTCCATAATGTATTCTCTATGTTTCTATTGTGTACATGTACTTTGTGCTGCTTGGATATGAGACCAGTTCATGGCTGAAACGAGTCTTTGGATCAGCCCATCTAAACAGTTAATATACAGAAAATAAAACAAGATTAAAAGCAGTCATCCCATTCTACTTTCAATATCTGTTTGTCTTACATACAATAGAGTAGATGATTCTCAGCATATAAATCCTATTTTTCCCATGTGACCATGACCCTATCACTTTAGATCCTTGTTTTACAAATGGGCTCCACTGTAAGACTCAGTAATAAAAAAAAATTGACTTTGACATGGCTGACTAATTTTAAATTAAAGTCAAGTGCCATAATCTTGCTGTTCTTTATAATATAGTATGATCACAAAGTTTTGAGGAAGGGAAATCATGCCTTTTTCCCAATAGCAGATGTGTGACCTTGGAGTGAGAATAGTTACACTGTGAAATGTACACACACACACACACACACACACACACACACACACACACACGCATGCATGCACGCACGCACACACACACACACACACACACACACACACACACACAAAGATGTTGCAGGAATTTTGCTTGTTCTGCAAAAGCAAATATTTTGTGATCATCAAGATTCCTGATGTTTGACTTTATTGTGCTCCAATTTGGAAGCCAATGTTTTGATCACTGCATTTCTGTAGGTGAAGCTCCCTAACACATCCATTCAACCTATCCGTTCATTGAAATGTATTATTTTGTCCTTCCCAACCCTAGAGCCACAAGACACTAGCAGCAGTTCAATAAGAGCTACCAAGCTTGTTACTTAGATGCAACTATCCCATCTCCTTTTCCCTCAGCAGCATTACAGATTCCTTTGCTTGGTAATTTGTGCCAAATGCACAGTCACATGTGCCAGTTTCTCTCTATGCAGGTTGCCTTCAGCAGAACTTGACAAATGTTCTCCCAGCCCCAGTGTTGGCAATGTCTAGATTCAAAAATCACACAAGGAATGCTGAGAACAAATCACTTTATAACGCAAAGCTTTCGGGAATAACCCTTTCTCAATACTGAATACATACATAGACAAAGCAACTGCTTTTATACAAGCCTAGTAGTCATGTGACTGCAGCCAAAGTCACATGACTTATTCAAATGTGCATTTAAAAAAACACTCTTGAAAAAACATTTTTAAAAAAATTACATATATATATATATAATCACATTTCAAAGCAGTATAAATCAGAAAATACATATGTATATTTCCAAAAATACCTATATACATATATACATATGCTTTTAATAGAAACTCTGAAAATATTAAAAATTTTAGAAACATATGTGTACACACACACATAATGTACACTTATTTACATAAATATGTGGACATAATCATATGCATTAAGCTTATAAAAATATAATTTCATATTACGTTGTAATCCAATAAGAATGGGTTTAATGCTCACTGTGCTGTTAATGCCAGGAGAACTGTCAGCTCCTAAACGTACTATCCACTGATATTCTTTAGTTTCAAGAAAATTATTGATATCACCACATCTAATTGAGGGAACCACCAAATCAATAACCCTAAATCTAAATGTATGTCGGTCCCCATAAGTCTCAATGTGTTTAAACAAGGCATTCTGGGTACACTGTCTCCTGATTTCCGACTTGTGCTCAATAATCCTGTCCTTAAGTCTACGTGTAGTCTTACCAATGTAGTATGCAGGACATACAGAACATGATGCCATGTAAACCACATTGGTAGTGGTACAAGTAGCTTTTACAGAAAATTTATATGTATAATGTGTAATCGTATGCACGTAACTATTAGATTCCACAAATGTGACCAAGTCTAGATTCACACAGTTTTTGCTCTATTTAATACCTCCTATAAAGGAATCCTCTAAGTGTCAACATGCTAAATGAGCCATCATAAGCTATCATATCCCTCTTATTCCTCGTCTCCTGCATTCTCTCTTCCTCTTCCTATCTTCTTTGTATTGTTTTCCTTAGAATTTCTTTTCTGACTCTTTAAGTCCACTGTCTCTTTAAACTTCTGAAATACCTTCTTCTGCTGCACCATCTACAGCTGACCCCTTTAATTTATATCAACAGTTGTAGCTTTCTCAATACCTAGCTTTCTTTCTTCAGTATCCCATCCTTTCTATTCCTTCCCCTCATGTTTCAGAAAGACCACACATTTTTACTTCCTACTGTCAACTCATTTCATCAACCACCATGCATGGTCTTCATTGTTCAGGTCTCATCTCTATTAAAAGCTGGTTATTATCAGGTACTTTCCCCTTTATACCTACCCAAATAATTGTTTTTATTATCTTTCATCTACATCACCTGATGTTTTTCTTCCCACTGGATCAGCCTCTTCCTACAGATCCTATGGCCCATCTCCCATCCTTCCCAAACCATGAGCATTGTAATTACCTCATACTCTACGCAGCTCTGACCATCCCTTATCTTCCACTATTCCTTACTCTGTTCTTCACATCTTGGTACCCCCGGCCAAAATTGATGAAGGAATACATATAAGTAAAATATAAATGAACACAGTTCTTCAGTGAGTGATGACTATGAAAATGAGTACATCCTGAAGAAAAAAAAATCAGAGATCACTTTGCATACTAAAAAACAAAACCATCATTCACCCCTGCTGTATACTAAGAAATTAGAGAAACAAAGCTGCTAACCAAAATCTTTCTTAGCTCCACTCTATTATCAGAAAGTTGAAGCTGGACAGTTCACATATGTCTTTGGGTTCACATCACACTCCACCCTCAAATCACTGTGCTTTGTTTTTTTTTTTAAGGCTTTAGTCATATGTTGCAATAGCAGATAATGTACATCATTTGCTTATAGTGTTTTTGATATACAAAGTGCATTTTTGTCACTGGACTGAATATTTAGATGTGATTTAGCTATATTTTGTCTTTGTTCTCATGTCGTACATACCTCACAATGATTCCGTAGTGGGCGGTGAGTCTGGCATCGTTTTCTTTCTTTCTTTTTTCATTTTTTGTTATTTTTTTTTTCCCATGGGCTGTTTACTATGCTGTTTTCACAATCAAAGATTGTTCTCATTTCAGAGAACAGACACAGATGAGGAATTAGACTTTGCATTTATTTGCACTATACAATGGGGACTGCTAAACTTATGGATGATTTAGGTTCAAAACTAAGCCTACATCACAGAAAAAGGCTGTTAAAGAAAGACAGGAGGTAATTTGCCAGTGTTAACCAGCCTTGGCCACGTTTGGCAGCAAAAATGCTTGTTCTAGTAGTGGTTGTTTACATTTCATTGTGGTGCAGCACTGGAGCAGGCAAAGCCTTTCCATGTGAAGGGTGTGAGAAGGAATTTATTTATTTGACATTTGTTAACTGGGAATGTCCAACTGTGCAAAAGCCCATTTTCAGTGGAGGCCCAGGGAGAAAAGCTCCACAGTACAACAAGTTATTTCAGTAACGTGACTAGTAGAGAATGATAGCATATATGAATACTCTAAACAGAGAATAAACCACCACAATTTTATCTTAGAACAGACTGTCAAGCTAGTAAGAACAATGGTAATAATACATGAATACTCTAAAGCAGAAATAATCACAACTTTTCACAAAACAAAAATGACTAGACAGAAACAAAAAGTAGAAGACATTAATAATAAATGGAGATTATACAGCAGTAATACTAATTACATACATCTATTTACAGTGATTTTGGAATATTCTAGAGGTTCCAGGAATAGATTTGAGCTGTAAATGTTTAATAGTGTGGAAGGAAGAAATCCGGTTGGTAGAGAGTTAGTTACGAGAGAGGGGAGATTATAGAATGGGAATTAAACATGAATAATAGGTTTTAATGGTAGGTAAGGTAGGGGAAAATAGAAAAAAATAGGAAAGGTAAGTAGGTAGGTAGTGAGGGGAAGAAAATAGTAAGTTAAAGAGAAGGGTAAGTAATAAGTGAATTGGAAGGGAATACCGAGAGTGTAGGTGTAATGAGACAATCAGATATAATGACAATGAAGAGAGTTTTAAAAGCACAGTAAAGAGAATGATTATGGGAAGATGGTAGATTTGGGGGTAATTCTGATGTTAATAAATGATCTGTCTGCCAAATATATTTCAGCAGTGCTTGATTAATGTCCTCCGAATAGTCTTTTGTTTAGGGTAGATGAAAGCTGTAATTTTTTACCGCAGATTTCATTGGTGGTTGTAATAGGGTACCACTCATGATTATGTGTTACTATAAGTTTGGGACACATTTTTCCTTCTGTTCCTCAAGTCAGACAAATGTATAAATGATATAAGTGATGAAGAGGCTGTGTGTGCTGTGCGCGAGGATAAAAAACATCACCAGCTTTGCTATCATGGTCTATGGATAATGACTTCCCTACGTCCTCTTCCACTGGTAAATACTATGAAACATTCTTGTCCCACCTACTAATGATCCAAGAAAAGCACTTGATTCTAAATGTAAAACTAACTGGCATGGTTGTATAGGTTAGACTCACACAGTTTGAAATTTATTTCTGTGGATGATGAATACTTATGCAATGGGAGAAAAGTGAGAACATCACTAGACCAATATAAACAAAGTGGAATCCCTGTTTTGTTAGGCTATCACTGTGATGTTACTGTTCATATACTGGATACTGGAAGAATAATAGGAAACATCTGAACTGTGATTTTTGTTGTTACAGGTGTGTGGCTGGAGAGCACTATTGTACCTTCTGAGTGTAAGAATTTTTGAGCAGCCATGTTGTGGCTAAATCAGGTGCCCTTATAATTTTGCCATTGCTGATTTGCTAAATGAAAATAATACATTCAGGCTTAAGAGAAGCATTAGCTGCTGCAATGACATTTCATAAAAAAGCATGATTGATTGTCACTGCAATCAACATTCTGATTACCAAACTGACCTGTTTAAGTATTTATGGTATTATTCATGAATGTTACATGTTTCTCTTTTCTTCTCTGTACTCTGTTCTGGGCTGAGCTTGAAAAGGTCCAGAGGGATCAGTGCTGTACCTGTTAAAATAAAATAAATTAATTAATAAATAAATCACAGCAAATTACTGCATGTACGTGTGTGTCTGTTCATGAGGAGGAAGGGAGTGACCCTTTCTGTGACTTTATAAGTATCGGAGTAAAAGGAATGTGCAGCACCCCTTTCAAGGTCCAAATCTGGGGGGGGGGGGTTGCTGCAAACAGGTACATGTTGACTGTGATGCATCAGAGCAGGAACTAAAATTCTGTTTTCCCTGAAGTACAATCCTCTTTCTGTTTTACTTTGTGCTAGTCTAATAAGTGGAAAACTACAGATCACTGTGAGTATTCTGAGTAGTACTCCTTCTTTAGAAACTTTTATTTATTTATTTATTTATTTTCGATAATCATTTTTATTGTTTTTCAAAATCATAATACAAACCACACACTATTTACATCATTTATCTCACTGAGAGCGTTCTGTAGACATATGTTTCTTCCACAAAGATTTATTCATAAAAATTAGATATGAAGGAATTAGAGTTTTCATCAAGTGAGAAAACGCACAGGATTTTTCTCATTCTTTTTCAAAACTTTATAAACATACATAGTCTATAAAATTTCACCTTTATAGCTTTAGAGAAAACAGACTTTGTCACTGTGGTGTGCAATAAATGGCAACTGTTTTTAATGGGCAAAGGTCATGCTTTGATAATGATTATTCTCATGTCTCACTTCTTAGAAATAAGTTTCTACTAAAAGGCACAGCTCTGGATTAACAGTATTTTAGATTTACTGCTTCTTATGGGTTTGGGTGCATTTTTCAAGATGAATTAAAATGTCTAGGATACAAGACTATTGGTACAGGAATTGCAGGCTCAGTCCTTTGTTGTACATGATAAAAAATGCAGTTCTTGCAAAACCTGGACAGCAAGAAACTGCAATATGATTCATAGTCTAAAGTTTCACCACCAAGCAGGAAGAGAAGTTAGAGCAATTTTTAGCCAAAATAATTCCCATGTTATCAACATTCTAGAAGGAAAATTCTGATTAAATGAGTCGGGTATTGGGCAGATGTTCCTGATTATCCTATGCAGAGATGTACGCTTAGGTGGTAAATAACATTACTAAATGATAAATGTTGTCACTTTTCATTTTTCATTTTTAGTTAAGGGCATGACAACAACTTTGCCTGCTACACATGATTTTTATTTTCATTGTCTGAGGCATATTTAACAAAGAAAGCACACTGAGCTTGTAATTAGATATTCTGTATTTGCTACTCTGTATGAGCTGTGGACTGACCTTTTGATGTAAATGTCAACATATTGTGAATGCTACACGTTTTCCACTAGATGGCACTATCTTCACTAAGTATGGATTTTTTTTTTTTTTTGCGTTTGAATAACACCTTGACATTGAGCTTACACACATCCTTTGTTTTTCAGCGGAAATACTTTTTTTTTTCCTTAGGTGTGCTTTATAAGGGCCATTCTTTTTATTCTGCTTATGGCTAAACTGCCAGTGTTTTTCAATGTGTTAAGTTCTTATACTAAGGACAGCTTTATATTTATACCTTATGAGAAGGTTGAGATTTTCTGCTATGTCATTTTGCAAGAATTAGCTAATGTTATTGTACATGGTGCTAGAGTTGTTTGCCTGATGGCTGATAAGAGGGAGAAGCATTTTGTTTTTTTTTTTATTCATGTGGAAAGGTGTTAATACAGCTTAATTCATTCTGCCTGGAAGCCTGTTTTTCTTGTCCTTTTAGTTACACAGCTGTAAAGAAGGCCTAATACTTTTGTTTCTGTGGTCTATCAGCTGGCCAAAATTCTTGACACCACACACTTGTTTTACATATTTTAACATAAGAAAATAGGTGTCTCTTGGGAGAGAGAAACTGTTGAAGTTTTCAGGCATGATTTTACTTTATAATTTGTGTTAGCAAGGTACTGCTTCTGGCTTGTTTTCTGCCAGTATCTACTCAACTTTATTCTTTGCTACAGTGCTGTTCAATATTCTGGTATATTAAGACTTCTAATTGTTCATATTCCTTTCACCCAATTTCCGCTAACAATATTCTCAATACACTAAAATAATAATAATAATAATAATAGCAACAGGTGTACATTTTAGTAGAATCACAAGGGTTTCCGGTAGTTTTGAAGTGCTGTAAAAGACATTGTAAAGGTTGCGACAGGAATCATAACTGTTTCAAATGCAGTTTTTTTAATAGGTTCATAGGTTGGTACTAGGCTATTGGCCCTAGGGCCTATACAAGCCTAGCCATAACAATTCCCTGGATATTTCTTCCCACAGTATTTACTTCCCTGAACCCCTGTCTAGCAAGGCGACTGACGTGACGTAATGCAAGTAAAAGATGCCCCCCAACCTGCCTATAACACTCATTCCTCTGCATGTGGCATCTCCCACATTGTATGTTTAACAGCTCCTTGCATATATAACTAGTTCTGATTTTATTCTCTTACTCTGCTTCCACGACACATTCAACAAACCCGTACCAGTTTGTTTCTATTTGAGCTGACCCTGAAGGGCATATTCTGCTGGCCACAAATAAAATCTGTCTACTTGGTCTCCTCTGTTGTCCTACTTTTCCATCTTCCACCCTACTCTTATTCTAAACTCTCCCCTATCTTCATGCTTAGGACATTTGCCTCCATTATCTGAACTCTGCCTCTTAAATCCACATCTTTTTTTTTTGTTTGTTTCCTTCACAAGATGATCAACTCATCTGCTGTACTCCTGTCATCTTAAAACACAATGGACATGTCTTCTGCCATCCACCAGACTTTTACACTGCCATGCATTAACTAGAATTCTTCAGTCTAAAGACAATACGCTCAGATTATGAGCAATCTGACAATTCCAACTGGCTTTCCATGAGCATTTCTGGTTGATGACTGACCCTCCTGGGTTATCCTTTTTCTTATCTGGACAAACTGGTAACAGGAATGGCGACTGTGCTATCATAGATCAGAAATTAGGGAACAGCAGTTCTGCCTCAGTGCAACTAATCTGCCTGTTTGAATTGGCTCTGTGGTACAGATAAAGCCCTGACAGTGTCACCAGTGACCCATGATCAGCTAATGGTCTGGACTCTGGAGAAACTGGTGAGGGAGGGGTGGGTATGAGCAGTTGATGCTGGCTGCCCTTCATGAGAGGAGGAAATCAGTGAGGCTCATTGTAATGAAGCTTGGCAAAAGCTGGATGTCATAAAAGGAACATGCCAGGATCACACAGAAACATGTTTGTATGTTTTCCTTCTAGAATGTTTGTGGATACTATACATGGAATTTGACATGTGCAGAAGAACAATTGCTTGAGGGCTAGTAATGGAGATATGTGTATCAGCTACTGCAGTGTGTGAGTTTAAGGCATACCTATACATGCCTCCTAAGGCTATCTAAATGTTATATATACCACTGAAGACTCTCACCACCTGCACATGCAGTGAGGAATGAATAGGTAGAGATACGCATCCCTCTTAGTATCACTATAGAAATGAATGAGCAAAAAGAAGGAAGGAACTGTTGGTTGGAGGGCATAAGTATTTAACTCTGTCTAGGGAAAAAAACATGGAGTCTGTCTTTAGAAAAATACAGTTTGTCTCACATAGTCTGCTGCTGTCCTATCCGAAGAATCCACCCCAGTTCTCTATTGAGAAATAATCATACTTTTATATTTTATTACATCAGATTTCTTTCTGTCTGATGACATTTTAAATTCTGTCTCCTCATCTTGATGCTACAACTCACTCAGACAGGTTATGCCATCCATCTGCAAACCATTATATGAAAAACCCTTTCTGACATGACCCATGAGCTGTCCTCACCAACATCAAAAGTTTAAGAACATTTTTTTTTATAATATAGGGTGATGACATTGTCATCATGTAACAAACTAGGAAGATGTAGGATTGCTATACAAATAAGACCCTGGAAACAGCTTAGGTCTTTAGTTTAAAATACTTATGAGTGTTAGGATTTGGATGTGGTATGGTAGGCAACTGGTCCTTTAAGTCTTCACATGTTAGGCAGGTAATTATTTATTTATGTATTTTCATTTTAAAAGCACTGTCTAATGCTAAATGAAATGACAGGACATTAAATCACAGACGCAGAAGACAATATGATCCTGAAGCATGTACAGAGAATGTTCTGCAGACGTATTGTGAACATTTTTTTTAAAAAAGAATTTTTATTGTCCCTTTTCTTTTTTGATATGAAAAATAAACATGATACATGGTATAACAATGATACTGTCAAAACTATGTAACAGAGCTTAAGCAAAAAAAAAAAAAAAAAAAAAAACAGCGATCAATTACAGATTATATAAAGAAACATAAATGGCATTTGGGTACATACATATGAAAGTATGGTAACTTATATGTCCAAGCATTTCTATCTGAAGTCTGAACAGAAAAATAGTATATATATATATATATATATATATATATATATATATATATATATATATATATAAATATATATATATATATACCTTGTAAAAGGTTATCTGGATACTTTTTGTTCTTTTACAGTTCCCTTAGTTTAATGTAGTAACAGTCTTTTCTCCCTAGGATGTAATTAGGTCTATCTTAATACATCTAGAAGAGTTTTCCAATATTTCTGATAATAGGTTAATTTTTTTTACTTATTGTAATTAACTTGTTCGCTAATACATATTTTGCAGCCAAACATTTGTATTCATCCCAAGTAGTTTTAGATCTGTCTAGTCACTTTAGAACTTTGTATGATTTCAACATGGCACATAACGTAACTATGATGTGCTTATTTTCATATGTGAAAGTTATGGGGAGTATATTTAAAATTGCCATTTCCCACAAGAAGGTGGGTTTTGTGTACCCCTATTTTTCTAGTTTAGCTCTTAGCAAACACCATAATTTATATACATTTTTGCAGCTCCAGAAAATATGTAGGGAGTCAGCTACGCTATTGGGACATGTAGGACAGAAAGGTGATAGGGTAGGTTTGATTTTATTCAAAAAGAAGGCTGTATGGTAGGCATTGTTATTAATCATAATTTGGGTGTATGTTCATTTTTTGAAGGGGGTTAGTTTCAAGGTTAGTTCAATTGTGGCAGTTCTTTGTTTGAGAGTAATCTTTTTGTTCTTTTCCTCCCAATATTTTGAGTATAGGATCGAATCTTGATATTTTATTTTTTGTTATTAGTCTATAGGTGTTTGATAGCATTTTCACCCTTAGAAGTAAATAGTTTATTTGTTGGTATAGATGCATTTCTTGACAGTCAGTTTTGACATTTACAGGAATTATGTTGACTAAATATAATATTTGCTTAATTATAATGTTATAACTTTTACTTACTTCTAATTTTTGCCTTATGCATTCAGTCAAGAGGTTTTTAATTTGGTAAAAATCCCAAACACTGCATTTTTTAATTAATCGGTATTTGCCTAGGTTTAACATAGTGTTATTTAATCTGATATTTGGATTTAGGTGGATCAGTTGTTCCAATATTAGGGCATCATTTAGATTAAGGGAGGTTATAAGCTTCTGAAAAAGTAAGCTTTTCCTTATAATTATAGGGTGAATTCTAAAAACTCTAAGTGTCTCAGTATTTAGGTAGGGTATGGCTTTAGGGTTTAAGTTTGAAGAGATAAGGTGTTGATAGTATAGCTTAATCCAAAGTGGGTACCATACTTTGTTAGGAGATTCGTAGTTTATTTGTATGATACTGCTAGCATTTATGATATCATAATATGTCTGAAAATCAGGTAGCCCTAGACCTCCTTTCTCTTTGAGTAATATTAATCTGGAGTAGCTGATTCTAGTACTTTTAAGGTGCCATATAAAATTACCTAGAGTTGTTTTTAATTTGGTGAAAAAGCTATTTGGTATGCATTGATTGATAACATTAAAATTATATAATACTTTGGGGAAAATGTTCATTTTATAATTGCGACTTTAGATAGAGGGGATAGATTAAAATGTTTCCATCTATTTATGTCTTCCATGATATTTGTCCATGTTTTGTGCAGGTTATTTTTAATCGAATCAGAGTGGGGGTGGGCAAATATGATGCCTAAATACTTGAGAGAGTAGTTGACTTTGATTTTTGTTTCTGGAAAATAGAATTCCTTGTGTCCTAAGCCTAAGGGGTTCAGTGGGAATGTAAACAATTTATTTGGATTGATGGCATAATTAGATACTTTGGAGAACTTTTAAATGGAATTTAGAATCTTTTTAAAATCTGTAATAGGGCATTAAAAACAGATGTTGAGGTCGTCAGCAAAAGCTGTGTATTTTATTTGGACTTTAGAGATATGCATGAAATGATGGTATGTTTTTTGACTTATTTTAAGGAGAAGAGTTTTGATATAGATATTGAACAGGTATGGTGATAGTGGAAACCCTTGTCTTGTGCCATTGACAATTTGGATAGGGTTTGATTGCTTTTTATTTATATAGAGTGTTGTAATAGCTTTGTTATATAAGGCCTTCATCATATCTATATACTCACTAGAAATAGTGAATTGTTTCAGAATCTTAAAAAGAAATTCTAAGTTTATTCTATCAAAAGCTTTGGATGCATCTACTGATAGCGCATATCTGGGGCATTCATCCTTTGCCATCTGTGGTAAGTGTGTTGTCCCAGACTTGTCTATTATTCATAAAGCCCAATTGCTCAGACGATATAATATACGGTAAAACATTTTTGATTCTGTAAGTTAAAACTGCTGATAGTATTTTTATATCTATATTGATAAGGGCTATTGGTCTATAATCATTTAGATTTACGGCATATGAATTGGGTTTTGGCATAAGGATAATTTTAGAATTGTTTATGTACAAGTCAGTGGTACCAAACTTTATTATATAATTGCAAACTTTCAGCAAGATTGGTGCTATTTGTTGCTTAAATCTCTTGTAAAATTCCGCCATATACCCATCTGGCCCTGGTGCTTTACCTGGCTTCAGCTTATCTATAGCTACTAAAATTTCCTCAGCAGTTATTGGTACTTTAAGATTATTTACTTGAGTATCATTCAATACTTGGAATTATAGTTCTTCCCTGAATTGATAGAAAAGTAACTCACTGGCCTGGTCTTGGGGCTCATATGTTTTTTGGTAGATCTTCAAACTCTTGGATAATTTCATTGTCCAAATATAGGGTTTTACTATTATAATTTATTTGCTTTATTTTAGAAGGGGGATTTTTTTATATTTATGATACTTGCCAACACTTTTGAGGGAGCGTAAGCCCACTCAGCATATTTGTGTAGAAGCTTAAGTTCAATAAAGGAATATTGTTGTTTTTGAATTTCATGTAATTGACCATTTGATTTTCTAGTTCTGTAGAGTGCTTTATTTCTAGTTCTAGCTCTATACTTCTTAGTTTACATTCTGTTTTTGAAACTTTCTCCTTATTTAGTTTTTCATATAGAGAGGCCTTTGGATTAAAACTCTCCTGATTGTGGCTTTGGTTGCTTCCCATTGGATATAATAGGGTATGTCTGTTGCCTCCAAATTTTTGTTAGTTTGTGTAAGGATATCACTGATTTCCTGAAAAACGTCTATTTTCTTTATTAAATTCGGGTTTAAGGTCCAATTGGTTGAAATTTGGTGTCGCAGTTTAGACCTGTCCTCCTTTAGTTTAATGTTGATTTTTGTATGGTCTGATAGGGTTCACTGTTATAAGTTACTACATTATTTAAAAAGATTTCAGAGATTAGGAATATGTCTATCCTGGACCATGATTTGTGGTAGGCTGAGAGGTATGTGAATTTACTGGTTGAAGCATCGTTTCTATAATTTTCAAAGGGGTCAAACAGGTTAAAGTCTTCTATTAATTCAGCTATTAATGTTGTCAGATGAATCGGCTGTTTGTTTTCTTTATTTGTTCTATCTAATTCTGGTTTAATTATCATATTCCAATCGCCTCCTATGATGTATAGATAGTTAGGAAAATTCTCTAGAAGAGTGTAAATCTCATGTAGAAAAGCTACCTGACACATGCATGGGCCGTATACATTCAACACTAAAAGGGTTTTTTTTAATATAGAGGGAGTTCACAAGTAAAATAACACCATCTGCCATTAAGATCAAAATTACTTGTTAATATAGTACCATTAAAAGAATCATTAACTATTATGGCCACTCCCCTAGGTGCTGTGCAGTCCCCAGCAGCTACTATTTGTTTCACCCACTTTCTTTTTATATCTTTCTCCCATTGATCTTTCCTCATATGTGTTTCTTGAATGAAGGTTATCTCTGCCTTAGATTTATAAATCAAATGCATAGCTAGATTCCTTTTTTCTTATTTTGTAGGCCCTTTACATTCCACGAATCAACATAGATCATCTAAGAGCCTTACTGACAGTTTTTTGCTATAATAAAACATTTGGTTGTAGAGGACAATTAGAGCTTTTTTGTCTTGCCTTGGAGTTTTTGTTTAGGGGCCAGAATATGAAATATGAGGTGACAGCCCACCCTTTCAGACCACCCCCATGCTTACCCATGAATATCTTCTATCTGAAAGAGAAACAAGTGAAACATTTACAACTATAATACAAAAACATTTTATATCTATCTATATTTTTATATATAATCACTCAAATTTTCAAAAAACTAAACACTACCAAAAACTAATAAATAAATTCCTGAAGCTTATTATTAGTTTACACTATAACCTCACAATGGATTGTGACACCCACCCAAACCCTGGCCCATTCACTCTTGATAAAACTACCTCCTGTACTAGTAGCCCCACCAATAAACTTTCAATAAACAGGCCCCCTAACTCTCTCCTGGCCTGTCACCTAAACATTAGAAGTATAAATAACAAGGTGCATGAACTGCATGCACTCCTGGCTGGGCTGTTTACTCCCCCAACATACTCTGTCTAACCAAAACCTGGCTAAAACCAGCAACTTCAGACAATGAAGTGCTACCACCTGGGTATAACATACTCAGGCTAAATTGTGCCACCAGGAAGGGAGGCAGGATAGCTATACTCTATAAATCTACACTAAATGTTACTATTGATGCTATACATCCACCCCAAGTTAATAACGCAGAGATTCTTTCTACCAAATTTCAAATTAATAAAAATAAATGTATGCATATATATATATATATATATATATATATATATATATATATATATATATGGATCCATGTCAGTACATCGACAGTTCAAAACAACGAAAGTCACTACTTCGAAATGAAAGCATTGACCGTTGAAAACATCGACAATACAGTCACGTAAAGTAAAGTCACAAAAACAAGTGCTAACATGGGTCCTGCAAGGGGGAAGTAAAGGATATGATATTGCGGAGTTTAGTATGGGTACAGTATCATATCATATCCTTTACTTCCCCCTTGCAGGACCCATGTTAGCACTTGTTTTTGTGACTTTACTTTACTTTACTTTACGTGACTGTATTGTCGATGTTTTCAACGGTCGATGCTTTCATTTCGAAGTAGTGACTTTCGTTGTTTTGAACTGTCGATGTACTGACATGGATCCATATATATATATTATCTGTATGTACATTCCCCCAGGGAACAACGTAACTACCCTAGAAGATATCCTCCTAGTACCTACCCCCAAGAAACCATAGTACTTGGAGATTTTAACATAAACTGGCACACCTGTTCCTCAGAATCTCCAACCACCCATATAAACCTATATGCGTTCACACAGATCATATTCACCCCTACCAGGATAGGTAAACCTAATAATAAAGAAATTATACTAGATTGGATACTTATCAATAGTCGTCCCCAATTGTACATGTCAGGCACCCTCCCAGATGATTTAAGTGATCACTTTCTTACCTATATAATTAAGCATAAAGCTGTTAACCTCCACCAGGCCACCCTCAGAACGGTAAGAAACAGTAAGAACTTTAACCCTGCCAAATTCCAAGATGAAATCAACTCATGCAATTGGTCAGTCCAAAAACACCTGCCCTTAGAGGAAGCTGTTGTTTACTTTAATAACAAATTCCTCGCTATCCTAGATTCTCATGCTCCCGCTCGCTCCATTAGAACAAAAACAAAAGTTGCACCGTGGCTTTCTAAAGACTCCAAATCAAAAATCACCCACAGAAACAAAGCATGGGCTTTATGGTGTACTAGAAAAGCTCCCCTAGATCAAATGAAATATTGGCAGCTAAGGAATAAGACTAAAAAATCCATTTTACTAGATAAAAAAACTACTAGTTTAATTTCAACAAAAAAATCAAAACAACCCTCAGAAGTTTTGGGCAGGTATAAATAAACTCTTTCACTCAGGACAAACCACCACACCAACCCCCGCAGCCTCTATTGATAAACCACCTGTGGAAGTCTCAAACACCTTCAATAGTTTCTTCACTGAGACTATCCAAGCCCTAGCAAGCCAGCTACCTCCAAGCCGCCCTGGCTCAGAGTCTGACACTTGCAGTATCCAACTCTCCTTTAGCTTCCAACCGGTTGCTACATCAGTTATCCATTCCCTAATCAAAAAATGAAAACCCACCACACTATTAGCTGATCTTCTTCCCGTTTAGTATCTACAAAAATCTGCCAATGCCATAGCATACCCCAGCTCCATACTAATTAATCGAGCCATAGCAGAAGCCACCATCCCCTCCATCTGGAAAATATCCCACGTGATACCACTCCACAAAGGTGGCAGCTCAACTGAACTGTCTAATTTCAGTCCAATAGCTATACTGTCACCACTGGCTAAAATCATGGAAAAATGTATCCATAGACAACTGCTACACCACATTCAAAACAATCTCTTGGCAAACTCTCAGAATGGCTTCAGGCCTTATCACAGAACCACTTCAGCCCCCCTAGCCTTCTCTAATGTCATAAACTATAACCATAACAATAATAAATTATCCTCAGCCCTCTTCTTGGATCTCTCCAAGGCTTTTGATATGGTTGATCACCAGCTACTAATCCACACCCTGAAAACAATTTGCTTAGATAATAAAGCTCTTCAATGGTTCCAATCTTATCTGAGTGGAAGGCAACAGGCCGTCCTATGGCAGAACAAACTATCTAACCTACCTAATACCCTGGGAGTCCCCCAGGGTTCTGTACTAGGACCTCTTCTGTTTTTTATTTTCATTAATGACCTCTACATGGTCATCTCAAATGCTAACTGTATTCAATATGCAGATGACTCCACTCTGATTTGCTCTGTCACATCCCAGTCAGATCTGTGGACATCAACCCAGAAAACATTTAACATAGTTGAAAACTGGTTTTCTGAACGTTTTCTGATCTTAAACCCCAATAAAACAAAGTTGCTACTTTTCTCACATACCCATAGGTCCACTGCATTATCCTTTTCCATAAAATCTAACAATGGCACCACAATCTCCCCAGACACTTATATGAAACTCCTAGGCATTATCGTAGATAATAATCTTAAATTTGATATGCATGTCAATCAAACTATCAAAACCATCAATAAAAAACTTGGGTCACTATACAAGATTAAACCCTTCTTAATCCCACTAGCTAGAACTGCCATTACACGCTCTCATCTACTCTCGACTCTTCTCTACGCATCCCCTTTATTCACCAACTTAAGCAAATCTGATCTTAACAAACTCTCTAGCTGCTACAATCACATTGCCAGATTTGCCACCGGGATGCCCTTCAGGACACACCACTGTAACAACCTAAACTATCTTCAGTGGTTATAACTGCCCAGCCTAATTCAATACAACCAGCTTATAGTGGCACATAAAGTACTTAACCAACCTGACAATATACCTGCACTTAAAAACGTTATTAACCCCTACAACAATCTCAGACCTCTTCAATCTTCCAATAGATTGCTAGTTCAAACTGTCAAAATTAATAATTCAGCTGGTGTCTCTCTGTTTGCCAACTCTGTAGTTAGAACTTGGAACTCTCTCCCCACTGACATCACCCTAGAATCCACCCTGAGTCAATTTAAGAAAAGACTCAAACAGTATTTGAAACTACACTGGCTATGTCATTGTACCAAGCCTGACTAGTTTTCTCCTTATGATGGAGTCTAATACTTTTATTGCAATTTAGATGACGCAAATTCTAGATCTTTTACCTTGTGAATTCTTAAACTTTGGAAATTGTATAACTTGCTTATATACAAAATCTGTAAACAGTGTTTAACATAAATCAGGTAATTTCTTTCTGTTTGCACCTTGGAGCTTTTCTCCCCGGGCCTCTGCTGAAAATGGACATGTATCCAGTTGGACTATCCCGGTCAACAAATGTAAACTAAATAAAAAAATAAATAAATTATAGATATTTATAGCACTTTTATTGTCTGCTGCATACCTTTTACTGTATTTTCTAGCTATAAACTAATCTGCATGGTTGCACTAAAATTGTTTGCCTCACAGGGCCTGATAAATAAGGTTTTTACTGTCACACTGATTGTAAATCTTTTCTAGCTAGTTTCACTGTGTGTGAGGTATTAACTGGAAATTTTCTCAATTTGTTAAACATCTGTTTGTGTTTGTTTGTTCTGATTTCCTGCCAAGGAGTGCATCATATAACTGATTTATTTGCAGTTAAAACCAATCTCTAGAGTCTCCTTGCTCCTTTATCTGTTTAAAACTTTCATTTAAAGGCTCACTGTTGTTTTTTTGCTGTGATAAATATTTCTGTACTTTTTTTCTGCCTAAGTAGTGTAGGTAGTAGCTGTAGCATTGTCCATATTAAGGCTTGTGTTATGGGTCTATTTGTTTGTTTGCAGAGACTGTGTATCTGAGCACATCATCCAGGCCATCCTAGTTTAGGAAAAGCCATTTTTGCATTTCAGCGAGAATGTAGTGTTTATGGTCATTGGCTGATTGGGGTTACCTGGACTATGGCTTGGAGTAAGCACCTCATTGGTTCTTTCGAGCTTTTTTTAAAGTTGTTTCAAGTTTCAACTTTCTGTTACTTATGAAGTTACCTAGTGGGTGTTTATGCCATTTCACACAGAGCTAATTGGAGGAAGGGCACTGAGCAAAACTCTGATCTGTGATACATTAAGTATCCTGTTTGCTTATTTTACTAGTTATTGCTTATTATAGAGATTTATAGCACTTTTATTGTCAGCTGCATACTTTTTACTGTATTTTATAGCTATAAACTAATCTGCATGGTTGCACTAAAAGTGTCTGTCCCACAGGGCCTGATGAATAAGGTTTTTACTGTCACACTGTTTGTAAATCTTTTCTAGATAGTTTCACTGTCTGTGAGGTATTAACTGAAAATTTTCTCCAGTTGTTAAAAATCTGTTTGAATTTGTTTGTTCTGATTTCCTGCCAAGGAGTGTATCATATAACTGATTTAGTTTCCCACCCTCCCTCCCTATTGGTATCCTGTTTCTATACTTGGTGGCTTTGCAGTTGCCTGCCCCTACTGTAAATTTGATCTGTGACACCCCTCCCAGTCTAGTGTCATTAGCTCATTGTACCTAATACAGAGAGAACATTTGAGAAGGCCAACCCAATTAGTTTTTTAACCTTGAATTATCTTCTGCTCCTCCTTTATCCCTTTCAACTTTACAAAAAAAAATCTAAATTCTAAGTTTGTATCCTGCCTTTCATGTAACTAGTCTAGTCCAGATACAGATTTGCCGTATCCAAGACTGTTTGTAAGCTTCTGAGCCCCCCCCCCCAAGCCTTCCTATGTTAGAAGCAAGCCTTATAGCTTATCAGTGGGAGTAGTAAGCAGTAGGTAGCCTATCTACCACAAGAGGATTGGTTTCTGGCCCAGAGATTGTAGTATATTGGCTGTTTGGACAGTTTTTCCATCTCTTTCAGCTTTCTGGTTTAAAAGCCTGCATTTGCGCTTTTCCTGCCTTTCCTGTAACTAGTCTAGTCCAGATACAGATTTGCTGTATCCAGGACTGTATGTAAGCTTCTGAGCCCACCAAGCCTTTCTGTGTTGGAGGGAAGCCTTTTAGCTTATCAGTGGGATTGGTAAGCACTAGGTAGCCTATCTACCACAAGAGGAGTGGTTTCTGGCCCAGAAATTGTAGTTTATCAGCCGTTCGGGCAGTTTTTCCATCTCTTTCAACTTTCTGGTTTAAAAGCCCAGGTTTGCACTTGTTTCCTGCCTTTCCTGTAACTTGTCTAGTCCAGATACAGATTTGCTGTATCCAGGACTGTTTGTAAGCTTCTGAGTTGTGCCAAACTCTGCTCTTCAATTTTTTCTATTAGATCTACTAGTTCTCTCCTCTCCTGCACTTTTACTAGCTTATTAGTCTAGCACTTTACCAGACTTCTTGTAGCAATTATTGTAGCACACAAAAGTGCTACCAGCATTAAATGTTCTACAAGGAAACAACTCTAGTACTAATTATAAATGCCCACCCCTCTAGGCATGTTTAAAGGTCAGTTCCCTGTGCTTTCTCCTGTTAACCTGGTGAACTTGGGCATCCTGAGGGAATGTAGCAACTGCTTCATGTACACTGACAACCCTCTCCTCTTACCTCCCAACACTAAGACTTGCGAGAGATGCACATATATAGCCAAATTGGAAGCCACGCACTCTCCAGCCAAGACCGGAATAGCTGGTCAAGAGGAGAAGATTAACACTTGCACCACACCACATATAACATATAGCCCTCCAGGACACATACCAGTACTGCCTTCACATAAAAACACAAACTATACACCCACCTTCACTAAGGCTCTCAATAAAAATCTACCCAAACAGCAGAGACCTCCAAGGCAGAAACACACTCGTCCACTACAACACAACACTAATCATGAGACACATAATTCTCCTAAACAATGTGCCACTTAACCAAAGCCCCAAAGGCAAAACAGCATGCCCAACACACTAGTCATAGGTGACTCAATAGTGAGGCACACTGATGTCATACTCACTAGGTTGAATAAGGAGAAAGTAACAGTCAGCTGCCTGTCAGGTGCCAGGATCTGCCCACATAATGCATGCACTCAGGTCCCTCAACAACAGGTACAAATATGACTCTGTCATTGTACATGTAGGTGTGAATGACCTGAGATGTACCTCCCTGGACTACATGAAAAGAGACATGGAGGAGCTCTCAGATTATGTAGCCCAGGTGGGTATGACCCTAGCCCTGAGCAGCATCCTACCATCACCCAGAATGATACCACAGTACAAGCAAAAAATGATTGATTTCAACAATTGGTTAAGCTTCTGGTGTCATTCTAAGGGGATCCAGTATCTGTCTGCCTGGGATGACATGATTGACAGACCTCGATGCTTTACCATAGATGGCCTGCATCTGTCACCCCTGGGCTTCCGGATACTGATGAAGGCTCTTGCCACCCCTATAGTGCCTTTTTAGTTGGTGTTCCAAAGACCAAATTACCATCATAACAGCTACAAACAAATGCAATCTGAGGGTCATGCTGCTCAATGCTAGAAGTCTAAATCTCAAAATACACTTGCTTGAAGCACTCCTTAAAATGGAGACCATCGACATTTGTGCCATAACAGAGACCTGCTTCAAGGCAGCAGAAAGCACCCCTGCACTACCAGGCTATAACTCATTCCACACCTTTCGGCCCCAGAACTTGGACCGAAGCTCGAAAGGCAGTGATGTTTCCATATTCATAAAGGATGCGCACACCTCTAGACTGGTAGCCCAACATAATGCATCTGAGATACTTCAGGTGCAGCTAACATTAGGTAAGAGAGCAGTTCAGGTCGTAGCCTGCTATAGATCCCCAACCATGTCCAAAGACTCACATTCCATGTTCCTAAGCACCCTGGAGAATATTAGGATCCAACCTAACACTCTCATACTGGGCGACTTCAACTACTCCTCCATTAACTGGAAAAACTACTCATGCACCAATAAAATTGCCCAACGTTTCCTGGAATTCATTAATTCCAATGCCCTGAACCAGCTCTTTTTACCCCCACTAGAGGTAGCAACATCCTTGACATGGTCATTACTAACATGGGCAACCATTGCTCTACACCAATAGTCAACTCCTTCCTGGTTAGATCCGACCACAAACTAATCACCTTGGAAATCCGCATCCCTTCTACTCAACCACCCCCTGCAAAGGTAACCACCATGAAAAACTTCTCCAAAGCTAACCTTGGGCTCCTAAAAACAGATACATGGATCTCGCCATACCCAATAGAACCAAGATGCTCTCCTCCAAAAAAAGGAAGCCAATCTGGTGGTCCCCTGCCATAAAGAAACTCTACAACAGGAGGAGGAAACTGATGCAGAATAAGGTGAAGTTCCAAGACTGGAAAAACTCCCTTATCACCCTCAACAAAAAGTTGAGATCCCTCATCAAATCCTCTAAAGCTAGCTATGAAAACAGAATTGCAGTAGGTAGTAAAGACAACCACAAGGCCTTCTATAGTTATGTAAAGAATCTCCACGGCAATACCCAGATTTGCTCTGAGCTACTGCACAATGGTACCTCCAATACCGAGCCAACATATATTGCCAATATAATGGCCAACGGATTCAGTGCCAACTTTACCCCCCCCCCCAAGAGACAAGTCACAATACCAGTAGATTGCCAGGCACCCATTATTACTGCTGCACAGGTTAAAACAGCACTGTCCAAGGCCAAGAATACAGCTTCTATGGGACCTTACAATATCCCTGGCTGTGTTCTACATGAACTACAGAGTAAACTGGCACCTCACCTGTGTGCCCTATTCAATCACAGTCTCACCCCAGGCTTTGTCCCTACTGAATGGTGCACTGCTACAGTCATCCCTCTCCACAAAGGAGGAACGACTACAGACCCTGGGAACCATTGCCCCTTTAGCCTGAGAAGTCTGATATGCAAAGCTATGGAATGCATCATCATTGACCTAATAAACAAGAATATAGGGACTCTCCAAACTGTGTATCCCACACAGTTTGGTTTTGTGAAGGGTAGATCATGCCTGCTCAACTTGGTCAACTTCTTTGAGTCAGTCAGCAGAGCTGTGGATGAAGGCAAGGTGGTTCATACAGCCTACCTTGATCTGGCCAAGGCCTTTGATACCATTCCCCACTCAGGAATCATAGAAAAACTCACTAAGCTAGGCATCAACCCTTATATCACTAGGTGGGTTGCAAACTGGCTCACAGATAAAACCCACAGTGTGAAAGTAGCTGACTCCAAGTCAGACTGACAACCAGTCACGAGTGGAGTCCTACAGGGTTCGGTCCTGGGTCTTCTCCTGTTTGGTATCTACTACTCTAAAGTCCAGGCCAACACAAAGGGACTCTGGCTGACAAAGTTTACAGATGGCTGCAAGTTGGGAGCTATTATTAACTCCCTGAGTGATGTTGACATCCTACAGAAAGGCCTCACTAAGACCAACGACTGGTGTCAGAACCATGGCCTTAAGCTCAATGCCAAAAAATGTGTTGTTATTCCCTTTGAGAAACACCTGGTTCCCATGAATTACCACATTGATGGTATACACTGAACACAGAAGGCATTATAAGAGATCTGGGAACACAGGTTGATAGCAACCTCTCTTTTGACCACCACATTGCCATTATGGTCAGAAAGTCCTTCTATGTGGCACATCTCATTACTAAGGGTTTTGCATCCAGGAAGAAAGAGGTCATTGTCTCCCTCTACTCTTCCTTCATTAGGCCAATCATTGAGTACAATGCCCCATTTGGCATGTACCTCACTAAACACCTGCAACAACTGGAGAGGCCACAAAAGCACCTTAGAAAGAGGATCCTAGGCCTTAAACATTTGTCCTATATGGACAGACTAAAAAAATTTCAACTATTCTCTGTCTCATATCACCCATTTAGAGGCAATCTCTGCTTAAATTACAAAGCCATGTCTGACCTAGCTCTGTTAGAAATGCTACATCTAAAGAAATCCCATTCCCTCCACACCACACCTTCCAGAGACCTCATCCTCATTACCACAATCAACAGAACATGCTGGAGGGGCAGTTTCATAATCCAGAGACTGCCCATGCTATGGAACAGACTTTCCATACATGTCAAGCAGAGCACCTCACTGGTCCTCTTCAAGAAGAATATTGATGAGTGGATAGGAAATAAAAAAATCACCTTAGGGATCACTCCAGTGGCTTTACTCGACAGAGGCACTGGGAACTAAGGTTGGGTGGCACTTTGCCAGGGTAATCCTATGGGCTAGGCTTGTAAAGGCTCCAGGACCATTAACCTAGTACACACCTATAAACCTATGATAGACAAGCATACAGTTTTAAAACAAGCATATAGTCCTCTTAAAAGTGCATAGTTTAGTTAGGCACTTCTTTGCACATATATTTATAGAGAAGCTTAACCAACCCATCTTAACTAGTAGGCTTCGTCATCATGTAATTAGCCTTTAAAAACAGCAGAGCACATACATGTCATTTAGTAACAACCATTTTGAATTGTGAGCTAGCAGCTCTATTTCTGAAGAAGTGCTCCTCCAGCAAGTCTGACATCTTTTAAGAGTGGCAATATTTTAAAAGCTTCCATTACCTATATATACACTACAGCTCTTAATAGCTATAAGTATTTAACAATGAAACCATACAACCTTTCAGCATAACAGTATAACTCATTGGATTATGCACCTCATAACCAACCGCCATCAAAGGCATACATCAGTCAGAAACAAATACAGACATAAACAGATAAGAGTCATTATGGCCTTTTGTTGTTCTTAATTAAGTCTCTGAATGACAATAGTCTTTCAGTAAGCACAGCATTGAATGCAGTTTGCAAGGGCTTATATTAACATCATGGGTATCTTTATGCCTCCATTTGTTTGTAGCACCCTTACTGAATGTTGCTTATGGACATCACAGATTTAAATTAGAAGCCTAGATTAAAATACTGCAGTACTGGATAGTCTGTGTTTACCTTCCAATCATCGTTGGAGAAGGTTTCTTCTTGCTTGTTGGTGTTTGAGGTACAGTTCCATTAGTTTCAGAAGCAGAGAATCTCATTCTTCAATGCTGTTTGCCGAAAACAGTTTCACAAAGGTGGTTTGGCCTTAAACAGATGCCATACAAAGAACTATAACCTCTATAACCTCACTTTTCACATGTTTCATCCAGATGCACTTCTGGGAGGTCGTAGGTCAGTTTACAGCATCATGGCTATGTCCCTAGGCCTAGATTTAGAACGCCGAGACAGGAATCGAAAAGGCTTTCTGATAAGAAGGTAAGTTGGAGATTTTACCTTATTATTTGTTTATAAGTATAGAATTAAATGTCAGTGAAGGCTGATTCTTTCATATTTACATGCATTTTTGTAGATAAGCTTGTTGCTTTAGGTTAGTTTGTTCGGGAGCTCCTTAAATGCTTTAAGGAAAGCCAATTTTGCTTCTGCAGTGTTTTTAACCATGTAATTAGTGCCATTACATTGAAAACAGAGAGTTGCTGGGTATTTCATCTGGAATTTGATATTTTGGTTCACTAAAAAGGCACAGAAGGTTGATAGTTTTTGTTTTAATTGTTTGATTGGCAAAGGCAGATCCTGAGCAATAGTTATCTTGTTTCCCTGCCAAATGATGGATTTCTTATTTTTTGCAGTTAAAATGATTGTTTGAGCATGAGAGGCATTCAGAATTCTTATATATATTTGTCTTGGGGCATCTGGGGTCTGGGATTTTCTTAGAGCATGATGTATTCTCTCTATTGTGAGTGACTGGGTCAGTTCTTTGTTTTCAAGAAGAAATCAAAAATTTCTTTAGCTATGCTAGTTAACTGTGACTATTCATACTTTTCTGGGATGCCTCTGATTAGAACATTATTTCATCTTGCTCTAGCTTCAAGGTCTATCAGTTTTTTGTTGCATTTCTTTGATAGAGCTCTCAGTATTGGAGGTGGTTTTCAGTATCGCATCAATTTTTATTTCATTACTCAGGATTTTTGCCTCATTTTTATCCATTCTGGTCAGGATTTGATCTAGATTGTCACCAAATGCTGTTAGTTTTGAAGAGAAGGTTTGTATTTCTGTTTGCAGGGGAAGCAAGGCTGCTTTTAATTCTTCCATAGTGAAGGATTGTTCAGTTTTGGATTTCTGTGGTTGCTTAGGAGTTTTAGCTTGTATGTTTGTGGTTTTCTGTCTTTTAGTACATATTTCTTTTTCAGGAGATGTCTTCTTCTTCTTTCGGCTGCTCCCGTTAGGGGTCACCACAGCAGATCAGCTGTTTCCATTTCTTCCTGTCCTCTGCATCTTGCTGTGTCACACCAACCACCTGCATGTCCTCTCTCACCACATCCATAAACCTTATCTTAGGCCTTCCTCTTTTCCTGTTACCTGGCAGCTTCATCCTTAGCATCTTTTTCCCAATATAGTCTGCATCCCTCCTCAGCACATGTCCAAACCAACTTAATCTTGCCTCTCTGGCTTTGTCTCCAAACCTTCCAACCCGGGCTGACTGTCTAATATACTTATTCCTAATCCTGTCCATCCTCGTCACACCCAGAGCAAATCTTAACATCTTCAACTCTGCCACGTCAAGCTCTGACTCCTGCCTTTTTTTCAATGCCACTGTCTCCAACCCATATAACATAGCTGGTTTCACTACACTCTTGTAGACCTTCCCTTTCACTCTTACTGGTACTCATCTGTCACAAATCACTCCTGACACTCTTCTCCACCCACTCCATCCTGCCTGCACTATCTTCTTCACCTCTCTTCCACACTCACCATTACTCTGAACTGTTGATCCCAAGTATTTAAACTCATCCGCCTTCACCACCTGTACTCCCTGCATCCTCACCATTCCTCTATCCTCCCACTCATTCACACACATATATTCTGTCTTAGTCCTGCTGACCTTCATTCCTCTTCTCTCTAGAGCATATCTCCACCTCTCCAGGGTCTCCTACACCTGTTCCCTACTCTCACTACAGATCACAATGTCATCTGCAAACATCATAGTCCATGGGGACTCCTGTCTGATCTCGTCTGTCAACCTGTCCATCACCATTGCAAATAAGAAAGGGCTCAGAGCTGATCCTTGATGTAATCCCACCTTCACCTTAAACTTATCTGTCACTCCCACCGCAGACCTTACCGCTGTCACACTACTCTCGTACAGATCCTGTAGCACTCTTACATACTTCTCTGACACTCCCAACTTCTTCATACAATACCACAACTCCTCTCTGGGCACCCTGTCATATGCTTTCTCTAAATCCACAAAGACTCAATGCAACTCCTTCTGACCTTCTCTGTACTTGTCCATTAACACTCTCAGAGCAAACATCGCATCTGTAGTGCTCTTTCCTGGCATGAAACCATACTGCTGATCACTAATCATCACCTCCCTTCTTAACCTAGCTTCCACTACTCTTTCCCATAACTTCATGCTGTGACTGATCAGTTTAATCCCTCTGTAGTTACTACAGCTCTGCACATCACCCTTATTCGTAAAAATCGGTACCAAAACACTTTTTCTCCATTCTTCAGGCATCCTCTCACTTTCCAAGATTTCATTAAACAATCTAGTTAAAAACTCCACTGCCATTTCACCTAAACACCTCCATGCTTCCACAGGTATGTCATCTGGACCAACAGCCTTTCCGTTCTTAATCCTCTTCATAGCTATCTTTACTTCCTCCTTGTTAGTCCACTGCACTTCATGATTCACTATCTGCACATCATCCAACCTTCTCTAGCTCTCATTCTCTTCATTCATCAGCCCCTCAAAGTACTCTTTCCATCTGCTCAACACACTCTCCTCGCTTGTGAGTATGTTTCCCTCATTATCCTTTATCACCCTTACCTGCTGCACATCTTTACTAGCTCGGTCCCTCTGTCTAGCCAATTGGTTCAGGTCCTTTTCTCCCTCCTTAGTGTCTAACCTTTTATGCAACTCTTCATATGCCTT
Source organism: Protopterus annectens (assembly GCF_019279795.1). Taxonomy (NCBI): domain Eukaryota; kingdom Metazoa; phylum Chordata; order Ceratodontiformes; family Protopteridae; genus Protopterus; species Protopterus annectens. The sequence continues at coordinate 1,676,628,266 of NC_056739.1, forward strand.
ATCCTTAGCCTTCACCACCTCTCTCTTTGCCATGCACCTCATCTCCTTATACTCATCTACTTTCTTCATCTCTTTGACAATCCCACTTCTTCTTCATCAACCTCTTTCTCTGTATACTCTCCTGTACTTCCTCATTCCACCACCAGGTCTCCTTGTCCTCCTTCCTCTTTCCAGATGTCACACCAAGCACCTTTCTAGCCATCTCTCTTACTAGCTGTGCTGTAATTACCCAGCTTTTCGGTAACTCTTCACTGCCACCCAGTGCCTGTCTTAACTCTTCCCTGAACATCACCTCACAATTACCCTTTTTCAGTTTCCACCATTTGATCCTTGGTGCTGCCCTCACACTCATCCTCCTCTTCTTGATCACCAATGTCATCCTACAAACCACCATCCTATGCTGCCTAACTACACTTTCCCCTGCCACCACTTTACAGTCTCCAGTCTCCTTCAGACTGGCCCTTCTACATAAGATATAATCCACCTGTGTGCGTAATCTTGTCTTGGAAGTGTGTGTTTCCATTTGATCCAGTCTTCCTGCTTTTTAAGAAGTCTTCTATTTTTTCTTCTTTTACAGAAACCTTTTGTATACCAGCAAGCCTGAGCACATGTACAGGAGTCACTGCACAGCCACCTCTCTAATCTAGGGTAATTATATCCTTTCCTTACTTCAAATCTGGAAAATAAATACCTTGTAGGTACCTGGATAGATTTGTTTATGCAAGAGGTATTTGCTTGTAGAATTTTGTAGTAATGGAAACACTTGATTAGGTTAGATTTATAGCTAGTGTTGAGAGCAGGCTGAAGTGTGTGCTATTTGGCTGGTGGCCATCTTAGAATGTATTGGATAATTAGGTATAAAAGGAGAGCAAATACCTATATAACCAGTGTCCAAAAGTGCAATAGCAAATTTGAAGACTCAAAAAGACTCATTGATTATTGTCTAGAGGAGTGTGGAAAACCAGGAGGAAGAAGAGATGAGCACACTGCTGTTGGGAGATGTGTACCTTGAAGGAGTGAGAAAACTGGCAACCACATATCCAATAGGAGGAGGGAAGGAAAACAAAGAGTTTTCAGGAAGTTGTTGGCCCCAAAGCATCCTACTAGGATTATTGATCCACACTCTGCTGGAGACTTGTTCATTTTCCTTGTTTGCCAGTGCTGCCTGCCTGAACTAACTGTAAGAGACCATTTCATTCTTTTAATGTTTGTGTGTAAAGACTGTCCATCTGTCCTAGCTGTGCTGTGTGTATATTGATTTTCACCCAGACACTATATTAGGCACAAAACTAAGCACCCCTGTTACACTGGAGCTTTAAAAACTTTTACTTTGCTAGACCCTCCCGTTCATCAATGGTAAAATTTTTGTATGACAGATATCTTCTTCAGTTGAGTTTTATCATCTGTCAAGGGAAGCCTGATGGGTAGGGACTGAAGTTTATTAATTTGTCAAACTGCTGTCTGTCACAGAAGTGAGACCCAAAAGGATGAAGAATGTTTGGCCGTCAAAGCTCCAGCATCAGGATGAGAGAGAGCAAATTGTCTGCTGTTGTGAGCTGTTACCTGGTCATACTGTTACATAAAACCATTGCCTAATCAAACTTGGTGATAGAAAAAGTGACAGTTGACTGGTTTGCACTGCTATGCCAACCAGGCTAGAAAGACGGAATAGACTTTTACTTATCATTTGTAACAGTTGTCCTGTGCTATGAAACTCCTATTTTGTTGTTTAGTTGGCCATGAAGCAGTAACCTTTATAAGATTAAGTCCCCATAGGTTACCGTTTACAACAGAGTTGTTTTATTTTCCTGTAATAAATTTTAAGTTATAAACTTGAACAAGTGTTGAATGCATCTAGTTTCTAAGATTGTTAATGATGTAGGTGGAGTGGACCTCAGTTGCAACCCAGGCCCAGGTTAAACTAGGGAATAATATATAGAAAACAGATAACTGCTTGAGGTTTAATCCATATAAGGAAATGCTAATTTGGCATATGTTTACAACACAAATGGCACTACACAGAATACAAAGAGTAGCATGAGACCAAACCTAGAGATCTCACCTTCTTCAAAAGATGCTAGAACATGTTCTTTAAGTCCTTCTTTGTGGTATAGATTCCCACATTATTTGTTGCTGTTCTATTACTATCTTCACTGGGCTTGAGTCCCTGCACTGTATTCAGGACTGTCCCCATACTCTTATAAGTTGTATGATTAAAAGAATAACCTTTTTTTTTACTCTATTGCTTCTCATTATGTATTATAAAGTTCCCATCCACCTCTAGACTCACCCACATTTTTCTTAATGCCTTCTCACGATAAATGTCTGTTTTAGATAATACAATACAGTTGGGCAAAAGTCTGATTTCCATTTTGTCATTGTTGTTAGTACTTTATATCCCATTTTGACAAATTTTATGTCATGGATTTGAAAGGTAGTACACTTTTTTACAGGTGGGAGAACAGACAGTCATGGGTTCTATTCCCCCTAAAAGGTGATTGGATTCATTTTTCTATTATTGACAATTGAGTGCAGCACAAGACTGGGTGCTGCACTCCTGATGCTGTACTCCTGAGGCATTAACCATCAAATGAGACATTAAACTGAGATTCCTTTAGCCTGAGCTGGTGGTAACAGGTGGATACAAAGATGCCACGGCACTTCTCAAGGAGAAAGGGAAAGTCAATAGCCTGGACAAATTTCCATTAGTCAATACAAAAACAAAACAAATGAAAAAAAACATTGAGTCTTGCCTGAAAATAGGGCCTGCCTAGTGGAACTTGACTGGTTAACAAAAATACATACATAAGCAAATCCCTTTCTGTAATTCAAGTGTATTTGTGGTTGAATTTGGCAATGTGTTGAATTTTGTATCTAAAGTATTCTAGAAAAGAGTAGGGTACAGGTGTACACTTTTCAGTTGACAAGCATTTTTTATGCAGCACTTTTTCCTTACCAAAACTTACATGTCTGAATGACTAAGGTCTGCTCAAAATGTTTCATGATACAGGGAGGTGTAATTTCACTTTGCTTTTTAGTTTCCATTTTTGTGCAGAAAAATATATATTTGCTGATACTATGGTCAGTCACTGCATTGAATGAACTATCCCTTTCCTGCAATCAACTATTGGGTTAATCATACTATTTGAGAAGGTGCAGGGGACACCGTGGAAACTGGGTGGGACTCTTCCTTCCTTAAAAATGATGCTTTTGTCTATCACATAGAAGAGTATGGTCCGATCTCCAATCATAATGAATTTTTTATGTACTTGACACATGAACGTCAGGGAATTCACCTCAAAAGCAGGTTGAAGTGAGGGTCAGCATAATGCGTAAGGTGTTTAACTTACAAACACAGGCTACAAGGTTTGGTCAATTTGGGAAGCAGGAGTAAAGCTTAGTGGTGCATTGAGGTGCTCAAGAAAACGTTATTAAGCATTGTCTTAAATTACACAGATACTTAAACAGTTGTCTTTTTCTTCAACTCAGGGCTGAATCATGTGCTTCATGTTCTACATGCATTTATGATCCGGATTCATTTACAGTGTTGAGCAATAAAGTAGATTTTCTAAATTTGTTTGCTTTCTGTGTTTTTTCTGCTATTGAACCGCCCTCAGTAAATTTGAGTTAGGTTGATTATGCTGAATAAAAAAAAAAAAAAACTGGCTGCACAATGGGATAGACAGTAATAGTTATTTTTTGTAGACTACATAAAGAACCTGAAGTAGACAGACTAAGATGACATTTGATTTTAATTTGTCTGATGAAGTTCTTTTGTTGAGGATGAAAGCGCTTACCAGCTTTCTATTGTCTTACAATAAACTTTTTTGCTTTACTTTGTGGACTACCAGCATTTTCTACAGCAACAACATACCAGTGGTTTTATTGTGGAGTATTTGGTTCACACACTTCTGCAGTTTGGTCAGTGACTGACAGTGATGTATATCACACATGCCATTCATCACTCCACATCCCCTGTTTGTTGGAGTATTGCAGCTAGGCTCTAGGTTTCTACCAGTATTCATGTTAATAGTACTAATAAACATAACCCCCCCTTTCTGCATAGGACATCCACTTCAGTCATCCATTCCAAAGTGATCTGGGCTCATTTTAGAACCTGGATCAATGGTTAAGAATATGCCCCATGTTTGTACCTCTGGACAAACTTAGCCTACAGCAGTTGATCTTGCATTTGAAATATTCTTCATCATCACTCACAATATATATACAAAGTCATAGAACTCATGCTGAATTTTTCTGTTTTACATACATTCTACACATAAATGTATCTGATGGATTTAAATTAATTTTACAGATATCATCTAAGCTGTTTTCCCCTGGGAAAATAAAAGAGGATTTTATGATTGTTCTTCACTTAGTGTTTTGATGATCATCTGGAATTGTACTTAACCCATAACATCCATGGGGGCTTAGATTACTGTGTGTTAACTTTCTCTCGTTTATGATATTAAGATTATTTGACACTTACAAAGCCAAACTAAATTACGAGGTAGGGAAAATGATAAAACTGCTTGATTTTTTTAAACATCTTTATTAAATTATCATACATACATTAATTCAAAAGAAACATTTTTTTTTGCATTTACATACATTATACATCACATTTTCTTTCTTTTTTATAACTGTCATCAGTCCAGCATTATATAAATTGTTCAATTCCTGTCTTCCCTTAAACCTCACTTTTCCTCCTGAATATTATTCTGCATATATTGCTCTCACAATTTCCATTTATTTCTAAGTAATTTGCTCTTTCATATTTCTAAAGATCTCCCATCCAGTTCTTTAATCTCTTCCATGATATTCAGTACTTCAAATACAGCTAATTTAGACTTTTTCTATTATTTTAGTAATTGCTTACTTGGCAGCAGAGTTAAACTTAATAAGACCTTAATTCATATCCTGTGTCCCAGCTCAAAAGGCTCATTTCCTTAGTTATAGCCATTTGTTCCCCAATGTTTCTGACAGAGTACTCTGTATGAATTTTTTTAAAATCTGCCAGTTTATTACACTCACAAAACAGATGTTCCCAGTTACCTCTTTCTTCCCCATCACACCACCACCATTTGTTATCTACCTGAGGAAGAAATCCTTGAAGTCTTCTTGGAGTATAAGAATACCTATGCAAACACTTCCAAACAAAAAAACTTTCTGGACTCTGTTGCATACTTGGGAGCCATACATATGTCATCCCATTGTTCCCTTGTAAATTGATTTTAAAGTCTCTCTTCACAATCTTTTCTAACATCCTCTGATTTATTTTTATAGCTATTGTGCAATATTTATATGCCATACTAATTAACCTTTAACAGCAGCTTCTGTTCTAGGTTCGACTGAAAATTCTACCAGTGCAAGTCTTCTAATTAGGGCTCCCCTATTCCTTTCTGTTTGCCTATACTTTGATATCAATCCCTGGTAGAGAAGGCAGTCTCTAACTTGCACTCCAAATGTCTTCTTGGCCTCATCTCTACAGTTGTTTGCTCCCAATACCTTGGTTCCTTTGCTAATTTTCTCCAGTAAATTTCAGCCCCCTCTTGCCTATTTTCTGTACTTCTACTAGCAGTCATCCCTATTGGCAAAATCTCCTTTCTCCATTCCCGTGTTGGCTTAGTTCTTAGAATATTTTCTTCAACTTTATGAATATAATACTTTTTCATTATTATTATTATTATTTTCTTTAAGGATCTGCATCTAGAATCCCACTCTCTCCTTCTTTCATGAACCCCCCCACACACACCTGCGTCATCATCATCATCATCCTTTCCACTTTGAATTATAAATTTCTGCATATATTACATATCTAAGCCTTAAGTGTGTTGGTCTAAAAATATCCCTTCAAATCAGGTAAGCCTAAACCATTTTATTCTATTGGGAGAATCAACTTATTGCACTTAACTCTTACCTTCTTTCCCTCCCAAATAAATTCCTTCAACTCTTTATTAATTATTGTTGACAACTTCTCCTCTGGTTGATAAAAATATGCCTGACCTGTCTATAAAACTAAAGGTACTAAAACATTTTGCCTGCTTGTATCTAACTATCCATATCAAGAAATAAGAGCTACCAGTTTCTCAGTTCTTGTATTATCTTTTGTTTAGTCTCTCCCTAAATCATTAATTGCCACAACAGAAGCCTTTCTAATCCATGTTTCTAAATATATCTTATCTTTTCTCCATAAATATGAGTACCGCTGGACCAATTTGTGTGTGGGTACATAATTTAAAGCTATATCCTTTGTTTTATCTTCATTAATTTTTTATCCTGAAAAGACTTGAATCTGTCTCAAAATGTTTCACAACACCAAAATGCATTTTTCTAAATTTATCAAGCATAAATAAAGCCAAGTTTTCTTCATTAACATTACAATTATATTCTTTAATTTCTCAGCCCATTATTTTCTTTGCTAATGGCTCTAAATATAAATCAAACAGCAAAGTGAAAGAGGACATCCCTCCCTGTTTCTTATGTTCAAATACAATTTATCTTTGTATAGCCTCCTAATTAACCATATCATTGTATCAGAGAATGCAAATGCTTCCATTGCTCTACTCATAAAATCTTAGTTTGCTCTGTAAAATGCTTTCTCTTCATCAAGACCCACCAAAATCTGCATTTGGATAATTTTTGTTCTGTTAATGTTGTCAAATGTTTGCTTCCCCTCCACAAAACCACATTGATCTATATCTATCGACACTGGCAGCACCTTTTCATTCTTTTAGCTAGTATAGACATTAGCACATTATAATCATGGTTTAAAACTGAATTGGGTCTTTACGAAGCTGGGTATGACAGGTCTTTATCCTCATTGGTTAATATAGCCAACAAGCTTTCTTCCAAGATGTTGGTGTTTCCCCGTCTTTTGAAATCTATTAAGGAAAATCTTCCATATCTTTATCACATTCTTCCTTCCTAACTTTCATAGGTTCATTTGATGCTAGGCTATCTGCCCTAGGGCATTTATAAGCCTAGCCAGAGTGTGTTTGGCTTTCGACACCCTTTTAGATTAGTAGACTGTGCCTTTGAAGAGTAGGTCACAGAAGATAGCCCTTTTAAGGTTAGTTTACTGTGCCTCTGTCTAGCAGGGACACAGAAGTGATCCCAGGGTTAAACTTACGATCTCCCATCCACTCGCCAATATTTCTCAGAAAGAGGGTCAGTGAGGGGCTCTGCCTAACTTGGACTGGGATTTTGTTCCAGAGTGAGGGGAGCCTCTGGGATATGAATCTGTCCCTCCAGCATGTCCTATTTATTTCTGTGCTGAGGTTTAAGTCCCTGGAGCGTGTAGCTCTAAGGGATTTGGATTTCCTGAGGTGGAGCATGTCCATTAATTCTGGGTTGGACATGGCTTTATACGTCAGGCACAGATCGCCTCTGAGTAGGCTTTAAGCAATTGAGTAGAGCTGGAGTTTCTTTAGCCGAACTGTATAGGGCATCTGTTTGAGTCCCTTGATCCTCTTGGTGAGGTACTTTTGGGGTCTTTCCAGTTGCTGCAGGTGTCGGGTAAGGTACATCCCAAATGGGGCATTGTATTCAATTATGGGCCTGATGAGTGATGAGTAGAGAGGCACAATGACCTCTCTTGATCCAGATGTGAAACCTTTCGTGATAAGGTGGGCTATATAGAAGGTCTTTCTAACCACTTTGGCAACGTGATTGTCAAAGGAGAGATTACTATCTACTTGGGTCCCCAAATCCCTAATTACTTCTTCTGTACTTAATGGATTACCACCTATGTGGTAATTTGTGGGCACTTTGTTTTTCCCAAAGGGGATGACTATGCATTTTTTGGCATTTAGCTTTAGGCCATGGCTCTGGCACCAGTTATCCGTCTCTGTGAGACCCTTTTGGAGGATGCTTGTGTCAGCTGGAGAGTCAATTATGGCACCCAGTTTGCAGTCATCTGCGAACTTGGTCAGCCATATTCCTCCCGTGTTAGCCTGTACCTCAGAGAAATATATACTGAACAAGAGAGGTCACAGGACTGAGCCTTGTGGGATGCCACTTGTAACTGGTTTAGAGTCTGACATGGCACCTGCAATTCTGACCATGTGGGTTCTATCCCTGAGCCAGTTTGCAACCCATCTTGTGACATAGGGGTTGATATTTAAGCTGGTGAGCTTATGTATGATGCCCGAGTGGGGAATTGTGTCAAAGGCTTTTGTGAGGTCCAGGTAGGCTGGGTAGGCTGTGTGGACTACCTTCCCTTCGTCTATGGCCCTGGTAACTGTTTCAAAGAAGTCGACCAGGTTCAAGAAGCAAGATCTGCCCTTAACAAAGCCAAATTGGGTAGGATCCAGTGTCTGGAGGTTGCCAATGTCTTTGTTTATGAGTTCCATGATGATACGCTCCATAGCTTTGCAGACCAGGCTAGTCAGGCTTATAGGGCGATAATTTCCAGGGTCCGTTGTGGCACCACCTTTGTGGAGCGGGACCACTGTTGCTGTATGCCATTCCTTGGGTACATATCCTGTAGTAAGGCTGAGATTGAACAGTGACTTTATGTGAGGGTTAAGTTCTTCTTGGAGCTCGTGTAAGATGCAGCCCGGGACACTGTCCTGTCCCATTGATGCTGTGTTTTTTGCTTTGGAGAGGGCAGCTCTCACCTGTTCATCTGTGATGTCAGGGAGGCTACACTCTGTTGGGATAGACATTTGCTGACAGGTCAAACTTCCAAAAGAATATCATCTGTTGCAGGATACATGCCTGCAGATTGATTATGCATTGCTGTTTTTATCTCATCTTCTCCAGTCTTAACTATTAGTTGATGTCCTGACTAGAATAACTGTTGTAGTATTTTTAACATATGAGTTTTTGCCTGCTGATGTCTGGCCAGGGTACCAAAGCTTTACTTTCTGGAGGGCATACGTCCAGTGCATGACATCAAGCCTTCCCCAGGCCAAAATGACAGAATCTCTAGCATCCAACATTGCCCTTCCACCAAAGAAGGAACTCAAAAGACTCCAAAATAACTCACAGCCTTATACCTCTAAGTCAAACAAACCCGTTGAGGATCCAAAACCTGCAGACTATCAGATACCATCTCAGTTGCTCACTACTAAAACCCCGTTGGAGGCCGGTATGGCTCCTGAGACCTGGCAGGTGGCAGAAACCTCAAAAAAAAAAAAAAGAGATGTCTCATTATTTCAGAGGGTCCATACAGAGTTCCTCAAATCATAGTCAGGGAAGAGGTTTCAGGCACTTTGATTGAAATTTGCAAAGGTTCCAAATCTCTGAGACTCATTCAGATGGATATCACACCTAAAAAGAAAAAGCAGATAAATAGGCATGTGACCTCCCGTACAGCTTCCAAAGAAAAAGAATGGATGGGCTGCTCCAAGGGCTTATTTAAAGCAATTGTGGCCCTGAAATTTCTTTCTTTTGTGTCCCAGCTTCTATAAGCCACACCATGCAGACACACTCAAGATTCCTTTTCCTCTGAGGAAGAACAGGATCTGGATTCTGATAATTCCCTGGACTATTCCTCACAGATGCATTGCATAAAACAACTTTCCTTTGATGGAGGGGATTCGCTCTCTCTCCTGGCTCCTACTGAGGAGACCTCCTTTGCGGGAACTATTCAGAACTTGATGAGGCATTTTGAATAGCAATCAAAGAAAATCTCTGATGTTCAAAAGAGATACTGTAGTCTTCTGGAAATGGGTACTCCAACCCCTCCAGTACTAGATGCATACCAGGACACCTTTCAATCTACATCTTCAACTGCTGATTCTCAACCACCAGCACCTAAAATACGAGACTGATTCAAAAGACAAACCAATTGATGAAACAAACCACATCCACAAAAAAGTGTATCCAACAAGTCACGAAGACTAAAAAACACAGAGTTTATTCACAGAGTAAACGTAAAGCGCTTTTCGTCGCTCACAGTATGAGCAACTTCTTCAGACAGTTAACACTTGGTCTAATTGATAACTTATACCCTCATCACTAAACCCACATGGTTATACATCAATTACGGGTTTAAAGTGATGGAGTTACATAGACAAATAAAGCAGCAAATCGTGTACTTTAAAAGTATATATAAAAATATCTATACATACTAGTAAGTAAATATTTTACTAAAGAACATATATGTATTTCTAAAAAGACACTAAACCAACTCACAAATGACCCTAAAAAAGTAGTATATCTATATACATATATGAAAAGAACCCTTAAAAATATGTTAAAAAAAATTTATATTATTTGTACATGTGTGTGTTACAAAACAGTTAAATAAAAACCACAGTTGTCAATATAGACAAGCAGTCTACTAAAGCTTTATACTGAAGTATGCTCTCTCAAAACGGTGATTCTATTCGCAACATTCAAATAACAAAAATTCAATAAATATATTTCAAAATATGAAACTTGTTAGATGAATATTCGCTGAGATTATATAGTTTCCTTCTTTGTATATATTATATTTATTACTTTAGAAAAAGCTAGGACAACGCTTCACAAAAAACGTCAAACAGTGCACAATTGTATATATAAACAGTTCTGACTAGTTAGCCTTTTCTTACTAAGTATATCTTGGAAAGTTTTAAAATATGTATAAAGATGTTCTTATGTAAAGTGTAAATATGTATTTAAATAATCAAATTAGTAAATAAATTAGTAAATTAATTATTAAATTTATTTTACATATACACTTCTCAAAAATATAAGTGTAATATGATAGAATATAAGACAGGTCCTTATAATACAAAATAAGGTGGTCTTTCTATAATATGTATTAGGCCACTCCAAAAAAATTGAATATATGTATCATGCTTTTCATTACACTAAAAAATAAATAAATAAAAGAAAAAAAGTTGTTTGAGATTAAAAGTAAAATTAGTAGTTTATATAATATTATTAAGTAGATAAGGTTATGACATAAATAAAAGTGTTGATTTGTTATTTCCTATTCAAGCTCCTTAGTTTCAATAAGCAACTGATATTACAATGGTCATTTAATCCTAGGTGGACAAATGCATTAGTACTCCATTGCCAAATCAAATCTCGTTCTTCTAAAAGCAAATTGTAAGGTCCACCCCTAATATTGGTCTGAATCTGGTCTAATGCCATAAATTTAAAATTGTGACCTGGATTGGCTAAAATGTGTTTAACTAAGGCGTTTTCTACTTTTTTGTTTTGTATGGCATATGTGTGTTCATACACTCTTTCTTTAAAGTGCCTCTCAGTCTTTCCTATATAGAAAGCTGGGCATAGTGTACATGAAGCCACATACACTATAAGTTTAGAGTGACAGTTTAGTTTATATTTAACTTTATATTTTGTGTTGTTAATAGTTATATGTTCCCCACTAAACATATGCTTGCACATGTTGCAATTTTCACAAATTGTCATACCTTTCTTCCTACTAAAATTGCTCGTATTGTTGCCTTCTAAGATGTTTTTCATATTATTCCCTCTTCTATATACAATCCTAGGAAGTTCAACTAGTTTATTAGAAATGCTCCTATCTTGTTGAATCAAACTCCAGTTTTTAAATAATAATTTTTTAATAATGTCACTATCCAAATTGAATGTAGTTATAAAACTAAGTTTAAAAACATTATTAGATTCTATTACTTTTTCTGAAGTTTCTACTTCCTCTAATAGGTTGTCCTGATTTTCCCCAATGTCTAAGACTACTCCTCTATCAACAAGTTGGTTAAGAATAGGAAGTATAGTACCATTAGTTCTTTTAAATCTCACTTCCTGAACTATCTCGTCTACAAAGTCGCTAGGGTATCCTCTCTCACAAAAAAAGGTTGTAAGTAAGTCGCATTCAAGCTCAAAGTCACTAATATAGGTAGTCATACGAGCTGCTCGAATTAGCTGGCCTTTCACAATAGCTTTCTTTTGGAAGGTCGGATGAAGGCTAGTATAATGAAGGTACGAGTTGCAGAAAGTTGCTTTCCTATGTATCTTAGAGAAGTATTGGTTATTAACGTGGTCTTTGGATAAGTTCACATCCAAATAATCAATAGATTGTTTTTGAAAGTTGGATGTGAATTTAAAGAACTCTGTAGTGTTATTAAGATAATATATAAGTTTTTCTGCTTTACTATTGTCTCCTCCAAATAAAATAAAGATGTCGTCAAGGAAACGGGTATAGTACTTAATAAAAGGTGCCCATTCAATATTCCTAAATATATATTGGTCTTCCCAATAAGCCATAACTGTATTCGCTAAACTGGCCCCACAGGGTGATCCCATTGCAACACCACATTTTTGCAAGTATAGCTTATTATTAAATGTAAAAAAGTTGTTTGTCAAGATTATGTCAAGTAATGTTGTTACTGCAAAAATTTCGTTAGCTGGGGCTCCTTTTTTAATTAAAAAATAGGTTTACCCATTCTATGGCTTCCAAATGAGGAATTGACGTATATAAGTCAATAACGTCAATAGTAATGAAATTTTGGTCTTCCCTGTATACAATGTTGTCAAAATTCTTAAGAAAAGACCAAGAGTCTTTGCATACTTGAACTTCAGTCACTAAATATTTTTTCAGAATGTTGTCTACTAGTTTAGCTGATCCATATGTAATAGAATTTCGTCCGTCTATTAATGGTCTAAATGGGGGGTCCAAGATGTTTTTATGTATTTTTGGTGTTGCAAACATAAAAGGGATCTTTGGCCAGTTAATGGTGATGTATTGGTAACTGCGTATATCAATGTAACCATCCATAAATAGGTCACTATAGTAACCTTTAATCATTCTGTATGCAGTGTTAACCTCATTAATAGATACTTCTTTATATGTATCGTTAGCTAATATTTTTTCTACTCTGTCTACATAGTCGTAATTATCAAATAAAGTCAGTCCTCCACCTTTATCAGGTTTTATTGCTCTGATGTTAAGAGTTTTAAATGTGGATAGGGCTGACTTTTCGTCTTCACTTATGTTTCTAGGTTGCCATGAATTCTTATAAATGCCATTATATGGACTATTATTAATACTACGCAAGTCAAGTTCCATTACTTGTTCAAATGTAGACAGAGTTGGATGCAAAGTAGGATTATATTCACTAACTACTTTGAGAGGCTCTTGTAACACTGGTGAATCACCTAAAAGAATGCTGAGGTTAAGTTTCCTTACAAACAGTTTGAGGTCCTTAATACACTGTGTCAAGTCCATTCGCTTACTAGGCACAAAGGTAAGTCCCCTGGCAAACAGTTCTACCAAAGAAGGTTCAATGTCAATACATGAAAAATTGTAGACTAAAAAGTCTCCTGCTTTGTTCTGAATAAGCGCAGGTTTATTCGCTTCATGGCCTATCTCTTTGGTTTGTTGTGTGGGCCATATTTGTTTTTTTGGTGTTGATTTTGTTGGTTACTAGAATTATAGTTATTGGCAAATTGTCTCTTAGGAATGGCTCCCAAGTTCAAGTTATCCTGGTCACGTTCTTGAACTGGGCCATATGAAGGTTGGCCACCCTGTTGGCCTCGATTATAAGTCACTTGTCGTCCGTTCCTTAGCCTGCCAGCCCAAGTATTATTGTTCCTGTTATTTTGTCTATTCATAGAGTTAAATGTATCAAAGTCCAAACTAGTGTCCTGGTCATCAACAAATGAGTCTAAGGTTTCAGAGCCGTTTATTTTAGTATCAGCAGAAGCAGTCTGTGATCCCAGTGGGTTTGGGTATGCTTTTCCATTTTCATAGGCAAGTCTGTCTCTATTGATTTTCTTTATTTTAGTAGCTTTCAACTTAATTAAAAGTTGTTCAATAGACGTGAACATTCTGTCGTAGTCGAATCTATATCTGGAAAAGTCTTTATGATTAATAATAGAACTATTCATTTCTTCAACTTCTCTAGAATGTTCAGCAATCTGCAATTTATAGTGTTTAATAATGCACTCCATAAGTGCAAACCCCTGTTCGTTAAAAAGGTTATTTAATTCTAGGTGAAATGGTGAATTTGCCACTAGTCCTGTTGGATAAGTATGATGTCTTAGCCCCTTAGGGACTATACGCAGCCTACAGCATTCTTGAAAATAATTAACTTCGAGCTGTAATTTTTTGATTTTAAGAAGCTTAGCATCTAAAAGTTTCAAATTGTTGGTAAGTGTTTTTTCACTAACCTCTTGAGAGTCCACGTTGGAAGCCGGTTGCTCCGTATCATCCTGTTGGTTAAAGAACATGTTGTTAGTGTTAGTAATCCAGTCCTTTAATGCAAACGCTCCAATAAGCTCCCCAACACTGTTCGAATTATTACTTCCATTCAAGAGGGTTGCAGGACCAGAATTTAAACAATTCCTGTTAGTTGAATATAGCTGGTTGCTCTGCTCATTGGTAGCATTGTTGTTTCCGTTTGGTTCTAAAGGCTGCCTGCTCTGGTTGCTGGCTGGCAGCAAATTTAAAGTGTTAGTAACAGTCATAAGTTCTGGTGTAGCAGCAATAGCTAAAGGTGTCCGTTGTCCAAGCGGGATAGAGTCAGATAAATTACCCACGTCCTGCATTTGTGAGTTGTTACAGTTTGCTGCACATAGTTGGGAGTCGAGGCGTGTAGAAAACCGTTCGACCCTATCCGTAAGTGCCAAGATAAGGGCCGTTAGGTTTACATCGTCTTCACAGGAAGGTCTTTTTGTAGAAGTATTTTGGGAAGAAAAAGTAACTTCCTCGTCTTCGCTATGGTCGTTGGATGCCATAAACAAACCAAAAGACAAACCAATTGATGAAACAAACCACGTCCACAAAAAAGGGTATCCAACAAGTTACGAAGACTAAAAAACACAGAGTTTATTCACAGAGTAAACGTAAAGCGCTTTTCGTCGCTCACAGTATGAGCAACTTCTTCAGACAGTTAACACTTGGTCTAATTGATAACTTATACCCTCATCACTAAACCCACATGGTTATACATCAATTACGGGTTTAAAGTGATGGAGTTACATAGACAAATAAAGCAGCAAATCGCGTACTTTAAAAGTATATATAAAAATATCTATACATACTAGTAAGTAAATATTTTACTAAAGAACATATATGTATTTCTAAAAAGACACTAAACCAACTCACAAATGACCCTAAAAAAAGTAGTATATCTATATACATATATGAAAAGAACCCTTAAAAATATGTTAAAAAAATTTATATTATTTGTACGTGTGTGTTACAAAACAGTTAAATAAAAACCACAGTTGTCAATATAGACAAGCAGTCTACTAAAGCTTTATACTGAAGTATGCTCTCTCAAAACGGTGATTCTATTCGCAACATTCAAATAACAAAAATTCAATAAATATAATTCAAAATATGAAACTTATGAAATTCAAAATATGAAAATAACTCACAGCCTTATACCTCTAAGTCAAACAAACCCGTTGAGGATCCAAAACCTGCAGACTATCAGATACCATCTCAGTTGCTCACTACTAAAACCCCGTTGGAGGCCGGTATGGCTCCTGAGACCTGGCAGGTGGCAGGAACCTCAAAAAAAAAAAAAAGAGATGTCTCATTATTTTAGAGGGTCCATACAGAGTTCCTCAAATCATAGTCAGGGAAGAGGTTTCAGGCACTTTGATTGAAATTTGCAGTTTCCAAATCTCTGAGACTCATTCAGATGGATATCACACCTAAAAAGAAAAAGCAAATAAATAGGCATGTGACCTCCTGTACAGCTTCCAAAGAAAAAGAATGGATGGGCTTCTCCAAGGGCTTATTTAAAGCAATTGTGGCCCTGAAATTTCTTTCTTTTGTGTCCCAGCTTCTATAAGCCACACCATGCAGACACACTCAAGATTCCTTTTCCTCTGAGGAAGAACAGGATCTGGATTCTGATAATTCCCTGGACTATTCCTCACAGATGCATTGCATAAAACAACTTTCCTTTGATGGAGGGATTCGCTCTCTCTCCTGGCTCCTACTGAGGAGACCTCCTTTGCGGGAACTATTCAGAACTTGATGAGGCATTTTGAATAGCAATCAAAGAAAATCTCTGATGTTCAAAAGAGATACTGTAGTCTTCTGGAAATGGGTACTCCAACCCCTCCAGTACTAGATGCATACCAGGACACCTTTCAATCTACATCTTCAACTGCTGATTCTCAACCACCAGCACCTAAAATACGAGACTGATTCTACAAGGTGCCTGATGAACTAAAATGCCTCTATATGAACACTGTGGATGACCCTACTGCTGTCTCCCTGTCTTTAAGTATGCCTTCTAAACTTCTCTCCTTGTTAACATGCTTCCCACAGACAAGGATACTATGGCTATGGATAGGTGAAGGAAGAAGGTGTTCATCTCTTCCACCCATGCATTCAGGGCTATTAACTACCGGATGCGAATGACTAAATATTTGCTAACTGTCCTACAATCTCTAAATAAGGTCATATCAGACCCAAAATCTGCAGATTCTAAGCAGCAAATGCAGACCTTACTGGCTCAAACTAGTCAAATTACTAGGCACAGCATCAAATGCAATTATGATATTGTGGATGCCTCTTCCAGAGCAGCAGCCACAGGTTCAGTCATCAGACATTATCCATGGACATCAAATCTAAAATTCCAGATTTACCCCTAGACAAATACCTCCTGTTTGGCTCAGAATCTGCAAAACTCTTTAAAGCCTTACAGGAGAATGGTAAGTCCATGAAGGACTATAGACAAATTTTACTCTCTAATAAAACAGGAATATACCCCAGAGAGCAAATATTCTACCACAGAACAAAAATATGAAATAACAAAAACGTGTTCCTTGCTTTATTAAAGTTTATGTTTTATGGTTCCTCATGCTGTGGTTAATTCTGCTACTTTCTTCAGTTTTTATTTCAAATTTTACTCCTCTCTTATATCCTTAAAGGGTCATTTGCATATATCCCATGTTGCCTCTAATACAAGCTTTTAAGGACTCACACAGTGGAAAGTCTAGCTTTGCTATATTTTTCTTCTGTTTTTCACTGATTGGCTTTTTCTGTGTGTCCTTTTTACACATTGCTTTGGTTTCCTGGTTGGGATATTTTGCAGACACCCTAATGAGTATGGATATTAGCTGGGTATGACAACCGTGTGTTTCTAAAGGTTAGCCAGACATTCCGCATTTGTTGTGCTGATGATGGCATAAGAAGACTGAAACATGCATGTCCACAGCTAGTGGGGTTTGGCTTTATTGGCCTGAATTTGCCCATAAATAGACTTAAAAAGAAAAAAGTTATAGACATTCAGAATTGCCATAAAGCTAAAACTCCTGATGTCCTTAAAGGGTCATTTACATATATCCTATGTTGCCTCTAATACAAGAGGTTTAAGGAATCACACAGTGGAATGTTCAGCCTCCACCTATAAGTAATATTTCCTGCTGAAAATGGATTACTTCTCCAAAATTTTACTTAAGCTCTATAATAGCATTTCTTGGTGGAATAAAAGTACATGCCAGCAAAATGTTCCTCCTTGCCAATAACCCCTTACTCCCACAAATCTATTATTGTCTTTTTCCCATTTACTATCCCTTTTATAGCCCCTCAGTCAATCAGTATTATTACTCCTTTTTCCTTTGTCCCTGACATTCTGCTGAATACCCATCCCATTGTCAAATACACATGCGCATTTCCTTCCAAATGTGTCTCCTGCAACATTGCTATTTGCACGGTGCTTTTCTTAATATAATTCAGTACTCTTTCCTTTTTGTCTGTATGTGTAAAGCCATTTACATTCTAAGATAATATGGATGGTGTAGTCATTATAATAAAAAGCTATTGTTGCCACCTATTTTACATAACATTTTTTGCAAATATGTATTTCCAACTTTTGTCTTATATGGATATACATGTTTGGCAGGCTGATCTTTTATAGTCATTTCTTCTCATCTCCATTTGTACCTGTATCACATTTTCCAAGAGTTTTTGCTTTAATGAAAACCCTTAAACAAAGAACTAAACACATTTTCAGAACAGCCCTATCCCCTATTAACTTAGACCAAATACACAAAACTATTAACATTTTTAACAAATGATGTTTAACCCTCCAGATAGGAACAATTTCTCCTAATTGGCAGTTGCACCCACACTCATTACTTAATCTAAAATTAAGGTTGCCCATGTTAAATCACGTTACAGCCTGTGTTCCCTCTGATTGTTGTCTGTTCTTTTCTTATTTCTATTCCCCACACAAATATGAAAAGCAGCTTGTATCCTTTCAAAAAACATTAGCTTTAGCCCTAAGAAAAAAATGCACTGGCTACCTTTAAATAAAACTCAATTTTGTACTGTTCTGATAAGTGCATTCTTGATTTAAGGTTGCTGGGGAGGGTACTATCTTGTATTCACTTCCCATAATTTCAAACTTTATTTTTCACTGAACTGCTTGCCATTGTGCCTTTAAAGTTTGAATTTCCCTCAACAAATAATGTTCAAAAGTCTCAAGATTAATTGCTTACACCAGCGGACAACTCATCTATGTGCAAAAGTAGTCACAATGAGAAAAAACAGCTAACAACACTCCAGCTACATAAAGAAATCTTTGTAAATTTTACTCAGAACAGAATGTACAGAGTTCATTAGCTAATGGGAAAAATGCAAACTAATGTGTTTGCAGATACAAGAAACTTAACATTTTTCATTTATTTTATTATTTCGTCTCATATTTCAAGTCTATTTGCTTACAAAAAAGTGTTCATAACTTAAGCCAAAAGCATTAACTAGATGCCTACCCTTGTAAAACATAGGGAATTAATTATCTTATTTCTACATATAATGCAATCAGTGCACTTTTACACCCCAGCCCCACCCCAGCAGTGGAAGATCACAACATAGTAACTTAAAGATGCTTCTATCCAGCCTTTCTTCACATCATCTTGTAAAGCCTATATTTCTTAAAACTACAAATACAGGTTTAGTTTAATATATTTAACACACACAACAATCACTGAAAAGACTCACCCCAACATTTAAATTACCACCAACTACCCAGTATACAAAACATCTTTATAATACAGCATACAGTTTATATCACGACATGTCTAATACAAATACTAATAATAACAAAAATTGTTAAATGTACAGTTACTTCTTTTTCCTTTTTGTGTCCTGCTAAACATTGATTGCTTTTTCCTTGCATGTTTATTTTTAAATTAAAAGTACTAGAGATATTAATTAAAAACTATAAGTTATATTTTTATATATATAATATTTTTTCTATATATGAGTTTTTAACTTTATGTGTTTTCTATTTATCTTTCTATTTATTATTTTAGCACAAATTTTCTGATTATATTGTATACTGAATTAAGTTTTATATTTGGATATATGGGGAGGGGGACATGTTTTTTACATATGCCTATTTAAACTAGAAAGTAGTAGTAATTAAGTTATTCTGAGGAAGTCCTTGATTGAGCAAGGACGAAAGCTTGTTTTACTCTTGTGGAGCCGATGTATTTTTTGCAATAAAACATTTTTTGCAGTATTTTTACTGTGGAATCACTACTGGTGTTTGGGCATATATTGTGAATTCTCCTGCTTCGTTCGTGCCATTTTTTCTTTCTTTTTTTTTTTTTTTTTTTTTACAAATGAAGCAATGCTGATTAGTTCAAAGTTCTGCAGGGAATAATAGAAAATAATTTGTTATTAGTAAGTGTCAGTTGCTGAGGAATGAAAATGGTCACCTGTGCAGAAAAGGATATCTTGTTGCAGTTTTATATGAGGCATATATGAGTTTGGAGGTGTTGGGCACAATGGAAAGGATGGTGGATGTATCAGATGATGACAGACCATTTTCTTGATTTAAAAAAATGGAAACCAAAATGGATATTTGTGGATGATGGAATACACACCATTTGACTATCATGAATGTTTATGCAATCAGTGGATGAACAGCACTGGGTGGGGCTAGTAACCACAGTGGGTGTATGGGTAGGGTCTCTGTTTACTGTGTGTATGTGCTCTGCAGTTTATTTTAGAACCATGGCTGAGGCTGCCACAGCACCATGAACCTCACAGTTATTCTTAGTGTAATTATTTGATACTGGGATTGGGCACCCCAAAGTCACATGTAAAGGCTATGGGGTGGAGGTGTTAAGTACAGTGGATGGAAGGGAGAGATTTTATCTATTGTGTAGTTGTGCATTGGGCACTTAATTGTGTATATGCATTCTGAAATTTACTTCAGAAATTTAGCTTCAGTCTTCACTGTAGCATTTACTGCTTAGCTGTCCTGAACTGAATTAGATAATAGAGAGGCACTGGACATGCCCCCTATGAATTTTAGTATGACAGGTATGGGGTGGGGTTAGTAAGCACAGTTTGTAGATGGAAAGGGGTTGTTACCTACTGTTTGTTTGTACATTGTCCATTTATTTGGTATATGCTTTCTGCACTTCACTTCAGAATCACAGCTGCAGTCTGCACTGTAGCAGTTATCACTTGGATATCCTGACTAAAATAGTTGATATTTGGAGGTCAAGCACTGCTAATATTAGAATTAATGTGAGGAGTGAAGGGTATGTGACAGGAAAGGTAAACAATGTAGTTAGATGGGGAGAACATTTAATTTTTGTGTGTGTGACTTACTTCAACACCAGCATCTAATTCTTAGCTCTCCTGAATATTACCAGTTGATACTGGAGAAATGGGCACCCAGTATCTTTAGAACAGTAGTAACAATCTGATCTACCACTTGGTTATCATTAACATTCTGAATATTTATTTAATAGTGAGTTGTACTGAGTATTGTGTACTTGGTGGTATGGAGGAGGTATTTGTATTACATTCAGTCTTCTAATAAAATTCCCATGTTGGCCGTCATCAATCCATCCATTTTTTTTTAAACTGCATATTTTAGTGGTAGCAAACTGAGCAGGTCAGACTAAACATCCATACATCAGCAATGGTCTTCAGCTCCTGCTTGAGGATGTAAAGACAATCCCACAAAGATGGATCTGCCTCAGGACCTCCTGCCAATGAGCCATTCCTGGTGCACCTTCTGTGGGAGGCACTCAAGGGGATATCCCCACACCAAACCATTTCAACTGGCTCCTCTGAATTTTAAGAAGCAGTGGTTCTACACCAAGATCCTCATACATTGCTGAATTGTTATGAACAGTGAGCCCAAGAAAATTATGAAGGCACTTCATTCACACCACTTGTACCTACAATCTCATCCTTTGACCCAAACATCATGACCATAGGTGAGGTTGTTGACATAGACTGATTAATACATTGAAAGCTTCATCCAAGGAATCAGCTTCCACTTCAGCATGACTGTCCAGTACAACCCCTGCAATACTGTCACCACTGGATCAATCCAGTGGGCTATCATTAGAATCCTTTTGTCACCACACTGAACAAGGCCAAGAAACACTTATACTCCACCTATGGTAGCTACTCCTCCTCACCTGCAGACATCAATTCTATTTTTGGGAAAGGAGCATGACTTTGGATTTAAAAAGGCTGACTCTCATTGCACCTATTTCACACAACAATGAACTGTCCAACCACACATAATAAATTGCAGTCATTGATGGCCAAGAGGAGAAAATTATCTGAGATGCATCACCACAGTGAACACCATCTCTAAACCCCAGGTGTAACAACATCTTGACCATGAAATCATGAACAGTGGGTGACACAAAGCACTCCCTAGCCAGAGTTTTGCTCCTACCATGAATGTTTTCAACTTAACACCAAGAATGGAGTTGGAGCTTTCCCTCTGCAAATAAAGGGAGTCAATGATATGCAACAGCAGCCTTGAACCCCAAATAATTGTTGTACTTCCCACGATACATTCTGGGGCACTGGATCATATGCCTTCTCCAGGTTGATGAAACCTGTGTAGAAAGGAATGGCAAACTCCCTTGACTCTTCCAATATCTAAGCATAGATAAAGAGGTGATCCAGTGTATTCCACAGGCAGGATATAACCTGCACTGCTCTTCCTGAATCAGAGACTTCACTATTGGAAGGGGGTCTCCTTTCCAGCATTGTAACTAACCTTTCCCAATGTGGTTAAGCAGTGTGATCCCTCTATAACTGGAATACACTCTGCTGTTCTCTTTTTGAAAATAGAAACCAGCACACTACTTAGTGCAAATTTTACTGGAGAGAAAAGGATGTAGTATAAAATATGCAAGAATTAAGATGTTGCTTTAAATGTGTTTACATGAATTAATTAGGGGATTTCATTGAGAGGTGTATTTAGACATAACAGGCCACAATGGCAGCATGATTTTAACTCTGAGGAAGTTTCCAGAAGGATATAATGGGATGTAAGCAACAATATTTATTTATTTATTTATTTATTTTATTTGCAGTTGGTTTGCCAGGATAGTCCATTGGGCCTAAAAGAACCCGTTTTCAATGGAGTCCTGGGGAGAAAAGCTCCAAAAAAGAACAGACATACAGAATATGTACATACACTTGAAAAAGCTCTTAATGCAAACTAACAGACAAGGTGAAAACAACAGAGCTAAGCTACTTATACAATGTAAAAGAGAATACAGTCATTGCTTTGCATTTGAGGTACATTGAAAAAATGCGAAATATTAGATAAAGTACAAAAAATGAGAGGTGAGTCAGGGCATTAAAGAGGTAGGATTATATTGTTGTATAGTGTGGTTAGATTTGAAGAAAGTAATAAGTATATTGGCTTTGTTGAGTAGGAAGTGAATGAATGGAGGATGAAGGATGAAGGGTTCATATTTCATATTTTTATGATGGATGGGAACAAGAGCATTCCCATTGGGATGTAAGATGAGTATGAAGAGATTTTTTGAATGAATAAAGATTAGAGATGGTACGAATGGACGGTGGGAGTGAGTTCCAAAGACGAGATATGTTAAAGGATAGTAGGTTTTTGCCTGGGGGGCGTTTTGGTTTAAGTATTTCTAATAGGTTTTGATTGTTTGACCTTAAGACTCAGGTAAGTGAAACTTAAAAGCAGAAGACAGGGAGGGACAAAGAGAGGGGTTGTTAATGAGCTTATGGGCTAGGGTAAGCTGAATGTAATTGAGCTGATGTGGAAGTTCAAGC
The DNA here is from genome assembly GCF_019279795.1 of Protopterus annectens. Taxonomy (NCBI): domain Eukaryota; kingdom Metazoa; phylum Chordata; order Ceratodontiformes; family Protopteridae; genus Protopterus; species Protopterus annectens. The sequence goes on from NC_056739.1 coordinate 1,676,651,241, forward strand.
CAATGTAGTTTTTGGAGAGAGGAACAGTGATGGGTGAATGACCTGTGGCTGTTGGCGAACTTGGCGATTTTGTTGTAGCAAGAGGAAAGTTGTTTCTTAAGAGAGGACTGAATATTAGTTAGGAGAGGTGTATATTGTAGAAGACTAAACATCCAAGTGGACTGTTTTTTATTGTTTTATTTTTGGATGTTTTTGAATACCTTATTAATTTCTTTCAGCCGAATACACCTCATAATACTAACAATAATAATGAGGTATCAGAGGGACATGTTTCCGGAACAGGACTGGCTCTACACAAAACAGAACCGTCTGTCTGGATATGGTTAAAGATTTTAGGATGTTATTTGGTTGCCATTGGTTTAGTTTATTCTGTCAGAATTTTATGGCTATATTTTTCCGCTGTTTTATTGATTTTGGCGTAGTGTAGATTTCTGATGGGGAGCCAGTCCAGTTCCAGTTTTATGATGCTGCCTTCAAGTTTTACTCTTCAGAACACTCTCAATGGCTCTATAGCTTTAAATCAAGAAGGCTGCATTAGGAAAGGTAACGTACTGAGAGTGAATGGCAATTCTAGTTTCATTTTTCGGAAGCTGGATGAAGCATTATCAGGATGTTTAGCAGCCCCCACCAACCCATTTTTGGCTACTGAAGCTCCGAATACCAGGGGTGTTGCCATGAACCTTAAGTCATTTCAAGAACTGGAGAGAGATCTTATAAAATTAAAGCCTTTACAATGGGATAAGCTTTATTTTGAGAATTGCCTACTGGTTAAAAGAGTGCCTAAAGGTTTACGTGTCAGCAAAATGCTGGTAGGTGACGACTTACCTGTTGAGTTTGTTGAGAAATGGGTGGAACTGAATCAGAAAGTGGGACTGCAATATCTTGATATGTTAATTGGGTTGAATAAGCACAAAATAGAACTGCCTAGATGTGATTAAAGATTTTGGGATTTTATGTGGTTGCCATTTGTTTAGTTTATGTCAGCATTTTATGGTTACATTTTCTGCTATTTTACTGATTGTATCTTCTATTTTTGACATAGCAAAAATATGTAGGAACTCAGAAGCCCCTCCTCTTCAAAATGTTGTGTCTGCCAAAGGATGTATTACACATACTCCAGCAATTTTTGTTGATCAGATATTGAAAAGCATTTTTGTTCTATACAGTCACATTTTGAAAGACTTGTGGCATTTTTATGTCTTTCAAGAGTCAGTTTTTCTGTTGACTTAGTATTTATTATAGTAGGCATTCATAATTTATGTTCTGTGATACCACATAAATGTGGTCTTCTTTAGTTTATAGAAAAATGCAGTCTTATGAGAAAATCTCGGAAAATGAGATTAGATTAATTGAAATTTTCATGGATATCACCCTCAAGAATAATTATATATTCTTTGACGGTGGATATTTTAAGCAATTTTATGGTGTTACAATAGGTGCAGCATCTGCACTCACTTACACACACTGATTTTTGTAACACTGGGAAAAGGAATTTATATTTTCTAGTAAGTCTTTATCCTATATTTATTCTTTGGTCTGGTACAACTCCTATTTTATTTGGATGTGAAGACCTACAATGATTCAGTGCAGAGAAGATTTCACTCTAAAGTACTTCATTTTTTCTAACATTCATTTAAACTATCACAGTTGCCATCTGATGAAATAAAAAAAAGTTATTATTGTAGTGGCCTTGCCGATATAGTAACGTAAACACTGAACAGGGTGAGTAATCCAGTTTCATGTTTTACTGTGAATTGCAGTGATCCTTACTTCAGCTGAGCTTGCCTGGCAATGCTCCTGCAGATTGTACCACGGCACCTGCTCCGGCAGGTATGGCGTCCTGTACTTAAAGAGTGTGGCTGGGATTTATGGAGGGAGATGTAGGGGAACCTGACACCTATCAGGTTTGAGCACTGCTGTCATTGTACACACTAAATTGACACACAGCCATGGCCTGCTGAGTTACTCAAAGGAGGTGGCTGCATACACACTCCACAAATGTGGTTTTCCAAGAAAGTGACAGCCAACCTTTACTCGGGTGTACATGTAATATGTGTGTATAATTGTTCCTGATTTTGTCACACTTTACCTTGTCCCTGCCAAGCTTTAAATTCCAATTACTAAAGAAAAAAGTAGAAATGCATTCAGTTGTTTGTGTTACCAGGTAAGGAAATACACCCTGGCTAAAAAACTTAATTTTAACTTTGTGTAGCAAAGCAGGTGGAGTGTACATTATTTTTAGGCAGAATGTTTCCTTGCCCTAGCAATTTCACCAAAGCCATTTTCAATTTTGTCAAGGCCGCTATAATAAGGAAGTACCAAAACTGCTTTTAAAGGGCAGATGGTTTAACTATCTTGTTTGATTTCAAAGACTGATGTATTTGTGGAAGAACTAATGGTTTTGAAATATTTTGTTAATAGGCAATATCCTTTAAATCATATTAGTTCTGCAGACCAAGAAATCATGGCCAACAGAGCTACTGGGAATCAGCCCATTTTACATAATGATAATTTTTCTTTGGAGAGCTAAAGACATTTTCAGTCTTGAACGTTTTTATCACTCATTTCTCTATTGATTCTTGTATGATTAAGACAATTCTGAAGGATTACTGGGAGAAGTACATTTCCACAAATCTTATGTTGACATTAGGTACTACCCCTAAGGTTATTTTTAGTAGAGGGATGAATATTAAGAACATTCTTTTTTGTTTGTTTGTGGCATTAGTTTTAATCCAGCATGTTGCTCATTTTAAACATTTCTTTTTAAACAAGAAACATCTTTACTTAATTATCACTTGTGAGATAAGCAACCATACATTCATGTAAATGAAAGCAAACTATATTGACATATTTTCAGTTAAAAACATACGTCACATATAATCTTCTATACAGTCATTGTCAGTTGAACATTACATAGCTCATTCAATTCCTGCCTTCCATTAAACCTCATTCCTCATACAAAACGTTATTCTGCATGTATTGTTTGCAAAATTCACATTTTTCTATGTAATTTGCTCCTATACTTTTCTAAAGATCCCATTTTCATGTTTTATCTCTGTTACTATAGTCACTGCTTCTAATATTGTTGGTTTAGACTTTGATTTCCATTTTCTAGTAATTGTTTTTTTTTTTTTGGCAACCACCAGGGTATAGAAATACCTATGCAAAAACTTCTAAGCAAAATCCTAAATCTTCTAGATTTTTTTTGCATATTTGGGAACCATACATGTGTCCTCCCTTTGTTTCTTTATGAGTCGCATATCCAACCTCCCTTCCCAATCCTTTCGAATGTCCTCTGATTGATTCCTATAGTTATCGTGCAGTATTTTATATGTTCTATTAATTAATTATTCCTTTTTAACAGCAGCTTTTGTTCTAGATTCTACTAGAAAACTCTACCAGTGCTGGTCTTTCACTTAGTATCTCCCTATTCCTTTCTCTTTGCCTATACTCTGATATCAATCCTTGGCAGGGAAGGCAATCTCTAGTCTGCAGTCCAAATGTATTCATGGCCTCTTCCCATTCTGTTACTTTTTCCTCTTTAATTATTTGCTCCCAATACTTTGATTCCTTTGCGAGTTTCCTCCAGTAAATTCCAGGCCCCTCTTGTCTATTCTCTGTACCCCTAATTGCAGACATCCCTATCAGTAGTTTCTCCTTTCTCCATTCTCGTGTTAACTTAGGTCTTAGAATACTTTCTACTACTTTATGAATATAATGTTCCTTATGGTTATTGTTATTTTCCTTAAAGATCTGCATCCAAAATCCCAGTCTCTCTTTATTTATTTATTTTACATTTGTTGACCGGGCTAGTCTAGCTGGAGAAATTTCCATTTTCAGTAGTGGCCCAGGGAGAAAAGCTCCACAGAGTAAGATACATACAGAAAAACTATCATACAAAAAAATATAATAATAATAATAATAATAATAATAATAATAATAATGGAGTTAGTAATAGGGTTTGCAAAAAACAAAAACTAGTAAACCATTCAATGTAAAGTACTACTACAGGAGTTAATTACTATAACACACAATACAGTCTAAATCACATTTTACAAGTTGAATTTATTTCTTGAACTTCCCCCTGTTTCATCATCGTCCCTTTCCACTTTGAATTATAGCTTTCTGCTTGTGCTATTTATAGGAGCCTTAACTGTGTAGCTCTGAAATACGCCTTCATACGAAATAATCCCAAACTACCTTGTTCTATTGGAAGGATGAGCTTATCCCACCTGACTCGTGCTGTCTTCCCCTCCCAGATAAAGTCCTTCAACTCTTTATTAATCACTGTCCACAGCTTCTCCGGTTGTTAAAATATGCATGTCCTCTGTATAAAACTAAAGGGTCTAAAACATTTTTACTGCTTGTATCTTGCTATCCATATCCATAAAACAGAGCCTCCAGATTCACAGTTTTTGTATTATCTTTTCTTTAGGCTCTTCCCAAATTTGGTTAGCTACCATAACAGAATCCCTTTTAAAAAAACAAAAAGACAGCTTGGAAACACCAAAGCAAATTCTCTCTCAGTTTAATTCTCTTTTCAGTTTAATGAAGTCTTGCCACATGTGCAAGACGAAAAGTGCTTCATTAAACTGAAAGAGAATTAAACTGAGAGAGAATTTGCTTTGGTGTTTCCAAGCTGTCTTTTTGTTTTTTAAAAAGGATTCTGTTATGTTTGTCTTACTTTGGTTCCTGTCTGTTGGAGAATCCTTTTTAACCCATACTCCTAAGTACTTTATTTTACCATGTCCCCATAAATATGGGTATTGCTGAACCAATTCATATCTGGGTATATAGTTTACAACTATTGCCGCTGTTTTATCTTCATTAATTTTGTATCCCAAAAAGACCTGAAACTATCTCAGATTATTCAACAACACTGAAATTTTCTTTTCTGTTTTTTGTTAATCAGGTACAAAATAATATCAAGCAAACTTTTCTTGAATACCATACCAATTATATCCTTGACTTTCTGAGTCCCTTATTTTCTTTGCCAATGGTTCTAAATATAATGCAAATAGCAAAGGGGAAAGAGAACATCCATGTCTGGTTCCTCTGTTCAAACAGAACTCAGAGAGGAAACTCCCCACACACACTTTAATTTTACCTCTAATTCCTCATATATCATTTAACCTTTATTATTGTGTCAGGGAATTCAAATGCTTCAATTGCCCTACTCATAAAATCCTAGCTTACTCTGTCAAATGCTTTCTCTGCATCAAGACCCACCAACAATAGTGGTATTTTCTTACGTTCTCCTTCCCTCTGGATCATCATTGTTCTATTAATGTTGTCAAATGCTTGCCATCCCTCCACAGAGCCACACTAATCCATATCTATCAATTTTGTCATCAACTTTGACATTCTGATAACCATTATAAACATTAACACTTTATAATCATGGTTTAGAATCAAAACGAGCCTATATGAAGCTGGATATGATGGGTCTTTACCATCTTTAAGTATTACAGCCACCCATACCACTCAACCTCTTAGGGCAAGAAACCTGGACAAAGCCTAAACTAATGGAGGGACAAATACCCAAAAATGGGGACAGATGTTAAACACTGCTCATGTGAACTCAAAAAGTTGACAGAAGAACATGATTTGTGATAGCATGCATTTTCTGAAGAATAAGAAGTCTGCAGTTGAAATGTATGCCATTATTTAGTGACTTCAATCCTCAGTGATTTGCCAGAAAATCACAAATTTTATGAGAAAAAGATCAAAAATATGAAGCAAAAATCTGGACATTCTGCAAAACTCTGGACAGTTCCAGCCACCACATCTTTCTTCCAGGATGTTGACGGTTCTTCTCCTTTTAAAATACTGTTAAACAAAACCTTCCAGGATCTTTATCACTTTCTTCCCTCCTAGCTTCCAAACTTCTACAGAAATACCACCTATTCCTATTGACTTTCCTGTTGCTATTGCAATTTTTATCTCATGCCCTCCTATCCTAACTGTTAATAATTTAGCCTCATCTGCCTCTAACCTTGGCATCTTTAATTTTTCAATAAACATTTCCATTTGTACTTTTTCATGATTTCCATATCTCTCTGCTTTATACACATTTTCATAAAACTTCTGAAACATTTCTAATATGTCTACATGATCTCTGGTTATTTTCCTTGTTATCGGCTCCCTAAAACTGGCAACAACTTTCTACTTTCTGTTGCCTGAGCCACTGTACTAAAAGCTTTTGTGCAGTGGAGTTATTAAAAAGCAGTTGTTTAACAACAATCTTTCTAAACTCGTGCATATTATCCAGGTAGTCTCTTATTTTCTCTTTAGCACTCTATAGTTCTGTCTTTTCTTGTTCTGTGAGATTTTTGCTATTCTGCAATACTTTAACTTTGTCAGTCCCACTAAATAAGTCTTGTTACTTCTTATCTATCTCTCTTTTTCTCTTATTTCTACCTTATATTTAAACTCCAGTTTCATTTTATCCCAGTCTCTAGCTATATTTTATGAACAAATGTCCATCTTTCTTAATAACTTTCAAATAATTTCCACTACCCATTATTAAATTCTTCTCTGTTTAACTGATAGGTGGGGGCACTGCCAGTGTCTCATTTTTATTTTATTACTCAGCATTTTTATGGTAGCTATTATTGGAGCATTTTCTAAAATAGTTAACTAGATCCATATCAAAGCTTTTAATTAAATGCACATGACTGTGAAATATAGTTTTAGTCTAGTCTAGCCCAGTTTTTCTACCTTGGAGAGCTCCTTCTACTGAGTTTACATCTTCCATACCAAATATTTTCATACATTTCTTTGAAAATCTACCCTCTTTTGTTATATTTCACCTTCTAGGCCCCCCAGATACATCCTTACTGTTGCAAATAAAAGCCTACTCTGCACCTATAAGTAATATTCCCTTCTGAAAGCTGATTATTTTTCTTCAGAATTTTCTTAAGCTCCATTGGAGCAGTTTTAGGTGGAATATAAATACATGGTAGCACAATACTCCTCCCTTGCCAGTAGCCTCCTTACTGCTATGAATCTACCATTATTATTTTTCCCTCTTCTATCACTATTGGAACTCTTCTAGCAATTAATATAAGTAATCACCTTTTCCTTTGTCCCAGATATTCCACTGCATAACCATCCTGAAATCCTTTCTTTATCAAATTCACATGCTTAGCTCTTTTCAAATGTGTCTCCTGTAGCATAATTATTTTTACTGTACATTTCTTAATACAGTTTTCTACAGTTTCTTTTTTTATATACCCAGGAGACCACTCACATTCAAAAATAATTTGGAAAGTGTTGTCATTATGATAAGACATTACTATTCCTATCTGTTATGTATAACAGCTTTTTTTTATATGTCGAGTTTCAGCTTTTGTGTTACATGCATATACTATTTGTCAGGTTGATCTTTTATACAGTTACTTCATATCATATCCACTTGAGTTTATGTCTCATCTTACAAGACTTTTTATTTTAATGAAAACCCTCAAAAAGAAAACATCACCAGAATACTCTCATAAACTATTAACTAAACACAAATACATAAAATTGTGTACATCTTCAAATAAAGTTTAGCTCTCCTAATAAGAACAATTGTCCCTGACTGACAGATACACTCACAGGCTTAAATTGACCTGTAATGAAAGTTCTCCATTCTAAGATACATGTTACATTCTGCCCTTCTACTTACACTAAGTGCTGTATGTTTTTGTCTGATTTTTATTCCTCTCCCAATTCCTCTCCCAGATGTAAAAAAAAAAAAAAACTTGAATGTGTTCATAAAACATTCCCCAAAATCCATGTAGGCACCATGTAGAACCTACACAGAATGTATCTATGTACACGGCCAAGGTTCCCCCTCGACAGCGCACCATGCATATTAATCGTGGTATGCTTCCAAGGGAAAGCATAAGAACAGGGATATTGAATCCATGTAAAGAGAAATGTAGAGACTACTTGTGTTTGTAGATGCCTGATCAGATGTTATGTATAGGGCGAGACTCTCTACTATTGAAATGCTGTGAATTGGCTCAAATGTGTAATGTTAAATGCCTTGCAAATAATACATTTTGCCGCACACAGTCCTGGGTTCAAATCCAGTGGTGTGTAGCACTGGAATTATAGTATTGTAAAGCCAGCAAATAATGACTGAGTCATGCACTCTTCATCCACACAATGCATATCAAATTAAATGTCTGCATTTCACTGATGGAAGTCACAGGCCTGCAGATAGAAACATACTTCACGTATCCCTACAGCAAAAGTATAAGTGCATAAAGTGTCACTACATGCATTGATATGCATTCACAGAGAAATTTAACTCCGGTACTGCAAATGAGGGCCACTAATATCGGAGTGAACCACACAATCCTTTCAAACCCACAGTACCAAGTAGCACAGCTGCACACCTAACATACACATTTGAAGTACCTGCTTGTAACATGGACTGCCCTCATACATGCTCAAACTTACTACCAGACTGTAACACATGGCCTGGCAATCACCCAGATGGTGGACATATTGTTATATTAATCCCCCATGTTGCTCAAGGACGCAACAACCATGTGGCCTAGCACTCTGTTAGTCATACCATTGCCTAATATACCTACTTTAAACACATGCCTTAATTGGACTGGAAAGGGTAGCCTCACTCTGGCTCTGCCTCTTCAACAAGGCTAACACAGCTCCTACATTTACTTCTACAGCTTGTTGTCCACCAAAGTGTTCACACTATCTGCCTATGCCTATTACCTACAGCAGCAGCTGCATCCTGTAGCACACCCATCTCTATGTAAATGTTGCTACTACAGATCTATCCTGTGCAATGAAGTAGTTTCCTCACCCCAGTAATGTCCAGTATAACATATCAGAAAGGGCCTCTAATCTACATGAAGGCCTTATATATTATACTGTGGTTGCATGTGATTGGCTGATCATGGTGCATATCAACTGTGTTGGCTGCAATTAGCATTTCGGAACCACAAATTGGGTAAGAGACAATCACCTGCTGGTGAGAAGCATGTTAAAAAGGCAAGCAGCTGGTTATGGGTAACCATTCTGTATGAGACTTTCCTCACACAAACCACATGTATGCAACATATTAGCTACCAGCAGGGAGGTACTGCTCTCCATCAGGTATTTAACCATCTTGTTTACATCAGGATGCAGATGTCTGATATACTTACAGGGAATAGGGATTACAGCATTAAGCCCTTCTTAGAACTGTGATAATGACATGTCCATGATTTCCATATTTGTTACACATATAGAGGATGCACATGATATTAAGGGTGGAATGTATATTGTCAATGTGGCACAATGGACTCATGGAACTCTCCCTTTACAGTGGTTGTAACAGCACACTGCTATTTGTTTCGCACAGTTGGTTTGACATGTTACCAGGGGGATTGCCCTTTGGGGACACACTACAATAGACTCCAGTGTTGGCTGTATGAACATACAGCAGTATCTGTCATGGCACACATGGGAATATCTGACTATTACCAGTATCCTAGTTGTATCCACATGCTTAGTATGTTTGTACACTGTGGGATATGATATGTGTGATCAAGCAGTGGATATTGCCAGCCATTCTGTCCTTGTTGTATCTCTACATAGTGTACTTCTGTGTATGTAATCCTAACGTGTTCCCATGTTGTTGTCTTTCAGGGAACATGTATGCAAGACACTGTACAGCTTTCACATATGCAGAAAATGAGTTAATAGTGGAAGCACTCCATCAGCACCATGAAGTCCTACTGTCCAGGGGGAGGCACAACAGGGAACAGTGGAAGGCATTGTGGGCTGGCTTTGTCCATGATGTCAATGCCACTGGTCATCAGGGAAGGATATATGAGCAGGTTTGACACCACACAACAGGCATGATCAATGTTGCAAGCATTAGAGGAGCAGATGTAGCCAGGGATTGTGGTACCACCAGTGGAGGGCCTGCAGTGGAAGAACCACTCTCAGCCACTGAGGAATTCCTGGCAAATCTAGGCACACAAGATGGCTCCCAGGCATCCATCACACCTCTACATCATGGATATGGATGCCACAGTGTCCGTGATAGAGCAACATGCAGGTAAGCTTAGTTTGATCAGCACTGCAATACTGTAGCATTCAGTGTGTCAGGGCGTTCATAGTCTTATGTGGGTGTCAGGTCTGTCTGCTTCTGGGGGGGGGGACAAGGGTTTCACTGCAGTTTGACTGTCATGCTCAGATTTTGACCAATAAAACAATTAACGCAGTAACTACTGTAAATGTGAGATATATGGACATATTACCTTGAGGTGGTGGAACATGTGGTGGTACTGACATTACTTCTCCCTCAACTTTTCACAGGTCTGTCAGGTATTGGCCAGGCCCGTGGTTCTGCTCCTGGTAAGCATGACACTGTTTTCTAATAGATGTATGTTTACAGCATTGTAATCCCTAGACTGTCATCCCAAGCCTTTTGCTTACATTGCTGTACTGTTGGCATGATTGACAACTGCATACATATATTCTGACTGTACACATGTTAGACTCATATTTATGCCTTGTAGGTGTGAGCACACTGACAGATGTGCCGGTATTGTCAGGCCACCACAGAGTGTCATATGTGTCAACTGTGCAGAGTCTACACAAATGTCAGCAGTGTACCTCACTGTTACTGATGAGATTGCCGTGTAATGAGATGTTATTTTCAAGTAACTACAGCTATTAGTGGGAAGAGTACTGTCCTCATGTCCTACTATATGAGGTTGGGTTTTCAAAAGGTCTGTTACAGTGATGACAGTCTATAGAGCCCTAGATATATCACAACATAGTACTGCAGAGCATAATAGTGCAGGTATTAATGTACTGCATTTTCCTATCTTATCACAGCTGACCGGGGGGGGGGGGTTGGCCTCTGTCCCCTACACAAACTGATGTCAATGTCTCCTTAGACTCTGATGATGATGGTGGCCCCACAGTGTGGCACAGGTGGGGGTGTCAGGGGCTGAATCTGTCCCAGAGGCTGACATCTGTCTTCTGCCCTCATTGTCATCGCACACAGTCAGTATGCCCAAACATACTCTGTCCCCGGAAGCCACATATATTGGACAGTCAGAGGGTGGGGACATTGAACAGGAAAATGTGGCAACTATGGCTCCAGTGAGTGTAGACATTTGCCATAGCCAGACAGCTAGCTAGGTCCCACACAGGCAGATTAACAGGGGTGCCTGTAGAAGGCCTGTTGTCTGTCCACCACCTGTTGCAGGTGTCACATCATGGGTTACTCGGCACATGTTTTGGGCCATCATAGAGGCACAGGCATGTTCTGAATGGAAAACCAGATATATGCTTAGGGTTATGGATGCAGCACAGTCTAACATTCGTGAATGCCTCCACCGCATTAGGGACACCCTGGATTGGTTCACTGATGCAGTGGACAGAAGGTGGGCTGAGACAGCGTCTGTCTTGGACTGCACATTGTCTGTGCTGGAACGTGTGGTTGGAGTTGAGTGTCAGACTTGTAAACATAGGTCAGCACTCTCATCGGCTGAGAGTCCACATGGCTATGCACAATCATATTCCCCTAGTGGCAGTACCTCCACCGCTACAGAGGAGAGTGTGCTGTCCACACCATGAGGTGGTAGGTCATGGGCTCTTGGTCCTGGGTGTCCCTGTGGGGGACACGGTCCCAGCAAACTGCAGTCACCATCAGGTACTAGCTGTGCTTCTGACCTTGGGCAAGGGAGGTGCCAGTACAACTCCTGGCAGAGCCAGTTACATTGTTTGGGACCAGAGATGGTGAACTGTCAACTCTACCATGTACAGTCTAAAGCTGTCCAACATACACACATGTAGGGCTAGCACTGAGCTTGACTATGTACAGACACACACACTCAAATACCACTGTCAAATGCAGGTCACCTACAGACACACACGTCACCTTAACTTGGTCCATCTTACCTGCTTCCCTTCCTGACTCACACACATGCTGTCAACCATTTGGGTCAGCCTAGGCCTCCTGCACCCCCACACAAAACCCTGTGCAAGTGATACCTGTGCTACACCCCTGTCATCCTCACCATTGATGCAGGGAAATGAAGCTATGTGTCTGATGCACAGGGTGGCTATATTACTTAACATTTACTTGTGTAATGCAGTGTTGTTTTGCCATGCTACTTTGTAGTGGTTAATGGCAGATGCTGTATGCTGGCATTTGTCATGAGTACACCACATACTTTGTGTATCTTATGTTGTATGATATTGTAATGGCTGTATAGTTACACAATGACAGGTGTGTCATGGACCTGTTTTATGTTTCTGTTTCAGGAGTCTGTTAAGATAACCTATGGATGCACAGCGGTAATAAAGCAACACAGGATGACATGTCAGCACAGCAAAAATAGGTCTACAGCAGTATAAGTGCATGGCTCCATAGGTTCATGTTTGTATGACAGGCTAACAAGGACAATGGTGGCATTCAACATACTCATGCATCCCTAATCTGTGAATAGGTCTGCTCCCCTTGATAGGTGTCACCAAGGTTTTGGGAGCTCACACATCTACAAGCTGTGATGATGGAGGTGACCCATCTACAAATATCCTGTGTCCAGTACAGACAGTTGCCCAGCACTAGTTATGATTGTCATGTTCTGTATACCATTTTGTCACCTGCACATGATGTGTGTCACAGCAGATGTGTGCTATACATGCATGGGGGCCCGTTTCATTTAGGGTGTAATGTCTGAGTTACATGCCTGTTTCTCCAGCATGTACTTTGTATTCCACAGTGATGTTGTAGGCATGTAGAAGAGGTAAGACATGTGTTAGTCCTGTCATGGATATGCAGGAGGTACACAGTGGGATCCAACAACTCCCTGTATGGAGCCATATACACCCCCTCCAAAACATTTAGGAGATAGACTAAACATGTACAGTCATGACACAGACTCCACAGGACATGTAATCTACACTGTGTATTGGTGTACCATAGAACCTGTGTGGCTGCTACAGTTGTACGATATGCCTGTGAAGTAACACAGCAAGGGTGCCACTGCACACAATGATAGGTGTGATGACTGCCACATTCAGTATAGCAGTGACAGTCTGGGATTTACATCCCAAACCTGTCGGTATAGGTTGTACAACACTGAATGCATCCTCACATCTTACAGACCAGTGAAAGCCAAAGTCTACATTACTCTCTGTGTCCATAACTCCATGTGTAATGGCTCAACTGTGTATGGTGTGCAAACACTACAACATTTTTAAGGGGTGGATGATTTCCCACAGGATAGTACTGTGCAGTCATTGGCAGTTAGTCTTTGTCAGTGGCTCAAAGAACAACTGACTGTGTCTTAGGCCATCCTGGATAACTGTTGGCTTTTTGTGGGATTCAGTGATAGCGCCCAATGTGCAATCACCTGCTAATGTACTCAGAGGTCACTGACAGTGGCTGTGACTGCAGAGAAGGAATAGGTAGATGGGGTATGCCAATAATGGAAGATGATGAACTCCACAAGTGACTGGCATCATTGCAACGTAGGTCTCCCAATGCTATCTTCCCACAGTAACACTATCAGACACTTGCCTATCCACCAGCTGACATAATGCTCTGTACATGATGTGCACAGTTTCCAGCAAGGCCTGCTAGCCTAATACTGTCATACACCTTGTCAGGCCATGGTTAGTGGAGTGAGACATATATCCGACATCCATTGCATAGTGTAACAGTCAGTGGGCTCCACCAGTTACAGTTGGTTGGCATGATCTGTCCTTGAGCAAAAGTAACAGTGTTCGGTCCAGTGTCAGTAGGTGTATGACAGTGTTGGTGCTCTTATCCATCCTAACTTGTATCATGGCATTTGAGGTGACATTACTCACAGATCTGGGGACGCCACTTGCCACTACATGCTAGTTATCCTCTATGCAAGTAAGTATTGCAGTTACTTCCAGCATGTTGCAAGAAGAGAGTCATGCAAGGTGTCTGTACAGAGCATGGACATACACGTTAGGGAAGTTTAATATGTCACACTGTGTTGCTTAGTTATGCTGCGGTTCACTTGCCCAAAGCATGGTCCATGTCCTTACCTACAATGCCCTGCAGCAGTGCCGTGACATCCACACATGGGGAACCAACATACTGCATCATGTATTTAACAATATGGGTGACCAGTACAGCCCCACAATGTGAGGACCTCCCTGGTGGGATCTGGCCACAGATCAGTCTCCTTAGAACTACCAGCCCATACCCCTCCTTACAGACAGTACAGACATATATGTCAAGAAAGCCATTTATTACCTCCTGTGGGGTGGTTGACATAATGTGATTGCACCTCCCCCTTCAGATGGGGTAGGCAAGTATGCAGAGCTCTACACCCATGGATTATGTCAACAGCATTACAACTGCATGAACTCACCTGTACATGACAGGAGGAACACAGGTTCATCATGGCTCAGCAAACCTGACTGGCAGACATCTGCCATTAACAGGCTGTACAATAACAGACGAACAGTGCTGTGTGACAGTTAGGGTGAGGGTGCGCTCTAATATGGACGCACTACCTCCTCAGCTAAAAGAAGCACACAATGTTGTTGTGATGTTGAGTAGACATAGTAAGTGACAAAAGTAGCCACCTACACAAAGCAAAACCACAACACACAGTGTCGTTACATGTGTGACCTCAAAGGACAGGCCCAGATTGTCAGTGACCTCATACGTCATGATGCCACCAATGATGGGTCTGTACTCATACCTAACCTGTACTCCCACACTGTCTGCATCAAATACACTCCCTTGTCTCCACCATGTCACACATGACATTCCTACAACCTGTCCCATAACTTCCATATTTACAGAGCAGTTCATAACTGGCCTCTCACAGCATCTATTGCACATGCTAACATTCCAGGCTGCATCCCACATGTGATCTGACAAGGATTACTAACACCATTAGGAAACCCTTGCAGTCATACTGACACTACTGGCTGCACACCAGCTGAGTAGACAGCAGTAACTGTTATACCTTTGCACAGAGGTGGTGCAGCCACTGACCAGCATAACTATACACCTCTTTGTCCAAGTATCCATATGTGTATACCTGTAGAGGCAATCATCATGGAGCTGATCAGCACACATATATGTTTTCTACACACAGTTGACTGTACACAGTTTGGATGTGTGATAGGGAGAACATGACTGTTACACGTGGTGGACATTTCTGAGGCAGTCACCAAGGGTGTACAACCCCCTAGCCTGAGCCAAGCCATCTGACTATATTCCCTACTCAAGCAACATGTATAAAGCACCCACTAAGGCATCCATGATACTGTCATTGTAGAGGTCACTAAGTGGCCCACTGCTGGCAAACATACACAACATAGGGACATCTGCCACCAATAGCTGATCTGTAAGCAGTTGTGCTCAACAGAGTGCAATCCTGGGTCCTCTACTACCTGGAATCCATTAAACCACAATACATGCAACTATTGACTGACTGTGGCTAACAATGTTGGTTGATGCTTGCAAATCGTGAGCACTCATAGAGTCTCTGTGGTATGTCACTATCATGAAAGAGGGTGTTGTGAACACATGCCTGTTGACATACTAATGGCCATAAACTCCATGCAAATATATATGTAGTATCATTTCCATCAGTTATACCTAAGTATCTGGTAAGTAGCACATCAGTTGCAATATGTGATATACATACTCGGGGTGAACAAACTGGGCACACAGACCTGGCCATACAGATTTACAAATAATGTGCCTCAGATCACCATGTCTCTACAGTGGTATGGCAGGAATCATATTGCATAGCTGAGGCCACAGTCACCTGTAAGTGACATACTCATAACCGCCAAGCACTCTTCCCTCAGCATGCCAATATCTGAGTGCAATGGCCATTTGTTAATGTACCTTTCCAAGCAGTACTGGCAATTGTACACAACAGTATGCTCCCTTCACAAGGACACTTCATGTCTTCAGTACGTGTTCAGTGGGGATCGTCTGCAATGAGTGTTATTGTCACCTGTGGCATATAGACTACTCAGAGGTGATCTGTGCCTTGCATACAGAGCAATGTGTGACCCTGATTGACTGCATATGCTACCTATCTGTAGGAGGCATAGTAGATGGATAACTCACTGTAAGGACATTAACCTTGTATGTGATGTTAGTACTACATGCTTGTGGTAGAGATTTGTCTAGCAGACTTAAACACACCATTGAAACAGAACCCTGCCTAATGGCACACAGAGCACCTCACTGCACCTCAGCACATACCATCTGCATGATTGGCTGGGCTATCGTCATCTCAACACAGGGTGTCTGCCTGTGTCCCTCTTGGACTGGGCCAATATGTGCTGATCCTGTAACTATGGATATAAAGATGTCTATGATTGTGAGGGTTATATGGCCATTATTCTAGTGAAGTTCAAACATCCTATGGTTCCATAACATGATATAAAATGCTCTAACAGGCTCACACACAAACATGGCTACATTGAGGCTAGCACCACTGCATACAGGACACACCAAGGCACACACTTAGTGAAAGTTGGCTGTATGTAGATAAGAACATTTTGTCTGTTTTAATTAATAAAAAAGTTTAAGCAACGTGGAGAGTCGGAAGTTTCGTTTTCTGCATTTATATTCCTGGATTTAACTACTGGCTCTTTAGCGGTTCAGAGATCCGTATTTTATATTTTCCTCTGCAAGAACACTTATCTATTTAATGGTACACACTACAGATCACAGTACTTGATGCACGCAACACACTTCATGTCTGCTAGTACTATCAGTTCAGGGCATATTATTCTTGATGACATCAGCAGGCTTTGTTGTGGTCAGTCCTTTGGGGGCCACATCACACTCTACAAATAAAATACTGCAAAAACCCTACCAATTTCTAAGCTACCAAGGGGATCATATTTATGCCATATGGACACACACACACCAAGTAGCATGGAGTGAGATTAGAACCCCTACCTATCTAGTCTTACACACTATAGCTCACAGTACTTATCTCATGCACCACAGCTTAAGCCTGATACAATAATGTCAGATAGTAGTCTTAAGGTGGATGATATAATCAGGCTTTGTAGAAGAGGGCAGTTTGAAAGCCAGCAGCAAGTTACAGGGCCAAAAAGTGCATAACCATTGCAAGTGGGTAGCTCATGAGAGCATGGCAGTACTGATGTGATGTGTAAGTACTGTGATCTGTAGTATGTAAGACTAGATAGGTAGGGGTTCTAATCTCACTTCAGGCTACTTGGTGCATGTGCATTTGTATGTGTACCTGCATGTGTGTGTATACCCCTGCAAAACAACAGCAGATGTATATATAAATGTAGCTGTGTGTGTATATGTATATGTGTTATGTAGATATATGGGGAGAGTCTATGTATCATTCTAATATATATAGATGTATATATATCAGTATATATGTATTTGACACTACACACACACACACACACACACACACATATATATATATATATATTATGTATGTGAGAGAGAGAGAGAGAGATAGTGACAGATGGATATGTATGAGTACATGTCTGTATGTATAGACATATCTATACATAACAAGTCATTTTGACGAAGGGGCAACAGAATTGTGCTTATTTTAACTAAGTCTATGGGCATGTCCAGTGGAACTGTCAGCACTTATAAAGTGACTCCAGGCCACACCTACCTGTACTCCAGGCCGGGATTTTGTGTGTTATGGACAATGACATCTGTCCCTGTTTCTGCAGTACTGCACTTCACTCAAAATGTCCACAGCATTACCCAGCACTCTGCCGTACTTAATATGTGACTGATGTTCATGATGTCCCACCACACACAGACTGACAGTCTGTGAAAACACCAACATATTAATACCTCACATGTAAAAGATGTGACTACTTCCAGATTAGAACCATCAAAACCAATACCCATGCTAACTTCCCCAGTCCTCTGAGCCACAAAGGCTGCCAGACAGAGAGGCGTCATTCATCACACAATCAACAGCATAAATATGTATGTTGTTATTCCTGCGTTACATGTGACATACAATGTGTGATCCAGTTCTATGTTACAGCCCTGAGATTGTCTATTCTGCTGATATACCATTGCTGACTTACTTTTAAAGCAGTTATATGGGAACACTGCTGTGTTGCGGGTGGGGGAATAGCAGTACATGATCTGATGGGATAGACAGTAGTCCAAATATCATTTGACTCCACTGTTTAACATCTCCTTTGACTGATGTAGTGAATATTCCAACCATGAGGCCTAGTGATTATTAGGGAACACATAATATTGGACTGAGTATCTGTAGTCCCATGTAGATGTTACTTCTGTCCAGATAGCCCACTATATTTCCTTGCATAAAAGCAGCAGATCCATATATATGATACCATATTATAGTAATTCTTACAAGAAGTGCGTAGGTTAGAGACTTACCCTGCAAATGCAGCAGTTGACAGAACTGTATCTCAGGGCTGACTCTATGTGATACAAGCAGTACACAGTCAATACATATATAGGTAAAGGTTGCGTGGGTTGCCCAGCATCAGCAATTTTACTATATGTATGTGAGTCAGAGTAAGGTATCAGTCCCCAGAGTCCTAGGTTGTCAGTGAATGTGCTAGGCATTGTCTCTTAGCCAAAGCCAGGGCATACCTGGCACACCTATGTCTGCCTACAGGGACATCATCAGGGGGTTCCTCCTTCAAGTCCTCCTGTGACTGTGGCTGTGGTGACCTAGGCAGTGGTGGGGGGATGTGTATCCCTTCATAAGCCCAAAGACACTGTCTATGATGTTCCTAGTTTGTGTGTGTGTCTCATTATAGCATTCTTCCATGAGTGTGTGGGCATTTCTGATGGGTGTCATCATCCACGGTTCCAGTACATAGCCAGCATCCCCCAGTAAATGGGTATGTGGGATGTTCCCCCTAGCAAGTATCTGGTACAGCTGTGATGCGTGCCAGATATGGGAGTAGTGATAACTGACAGGGCTGCCAGCACACACGTTCATGGTAATCTCCTGTGCATTACACATGACCTGGAAGTTGATGGAGTGGTACCCCTTGTAGGTGATGTAGATTCTAACCTACTCACCAGGTGGTGACTTGATGTGTACATGAGTGCAGCTTATGGCACCCAGTAGCTCAGGGTAGTGTGCTACACAATAGAAGTGTTGCATACTACTGGCCCTAGCCTCAGGGGTGAGGGGAAAAGAAATGTGCTCACTGGCATGTGATAACATGGCATCCAGGAAGTGGTGGAGTACCCTGGAAGCAGATGCCTGTGTGACCCCTCCATCATCTCCCCAGTTGGTCTTTGAAATGTACCTGTAGCTACTATCCTAAGGGCTACACATACCTTTGTTTCACTGGGATGGGCTCCCCTTTTGGCTCTGGGTCTGAGTTGAGAGTGGCAGAGTTCAATGAGTTCTTGTAGTATGTCCCTGTCCACCCTGTAGTGCTCTACAATCTCCAGCTCATGTAGCTCCTGGAAGGTTACCCTGGGTCTAAACACTCTTCTCTTTCTCTGTCTAGGACTATTGTCAGCAGCAGCATTGACTTCAGCATTTAGCACATACAGATGTAGCAGACCTGCAGCAGCCCCTAGCATTCTCTCAGTTAACATTCCCAAGTCTGTACTCCAATGGTGCGGAGTATGTGGGAAAATCAGATTGTAGGGTGTATGCATACTTTATAGTGCTCTGCTGTAGGTGCTGCCTGTGTGATTGACTACATATGATGCATTGCACCTCCCTAGTATATCATTAACATCATTTAATGGCCCTAGTTTAGGTTAAACAGCTGCCAAAACTAATTAATATGTCATTGGCTTTTGGATATACTTAGCACTGTAGTGCACCATACAAACATGCACCCTGTAGGTAAACAAAGCTTAGTGCTTAGTGTACACACACCCCCAGACTTCCACACTCAACATAGTGGCAAGTCGTGTAAACACACAGAAACAATTGCCTCTTAGCTAAATAAAGCTTAGAAATTAGTGCACACACACCCTGAAAGTACACTGTCAGCATGGTGGAGTGCCACACAAACAGGCACATCTGAGCTGAAATAAGCTTAAAAGTCATTGGACACACCCTCCCCTGATGTCAGCTACCTCTTCTGTAAACACCTGCATGGTTCTGTGCCTACACAAAGGGGATAAGCGGACATGATTACCCCTCTATGCTATTCAGTAATGCCACCTCATTTTCATAGGGAGCTGCTCACAGCCTGGAAACTACAGGCTGCCTAGCTCTACCGTGTTAGCAACAGCACCAATGCACCATTGTAGATACTCCACGCAAGGTCCAGTTATACATTTCCGTCACATAATATTCATTTTGGTTTTCCAATTTTTTTTTTTTTTTTTTTATAAAGCAGTTGTGGGTTTCCTTCCAGTTGATCTACAACTCCCAAATCCTATATGTGGTTCATTTTCAATGTACTCACAGCATTCATCTTTTTTCCTGGGTCCTGCTAGTGTAGTCCATATAGCCACCATGGACTGGAGGTTATATATGTCCTCTGTGGACTCTGTTGGAGTGCCCTTAGTAAGCAAGGCAAGGTCAGAAAAAATACATAGGTTGTCCTTTCTTTCTTACCTTTACAAGAAAAGAACAACTGATCAGAAATCCTGAAAGATTTTGTTCTGTAAAGATAGTACCCAGGTTGTCTGTGGAACTCCAAGATATGGAGTAACCTCTCCCTTTTTCATTTTAAGTTTTACATGGAAGACATGAAGTTGGATAGCTTGGATAAAGGTAAATTCAGATACCACTATATGCATAAACAAAGAATTAGCTCTTCAGGAAACCCAATCTTTGAGGGAAATGAGATAAGGTTAATCCACCATAAGAGCTTACAACTTAGATACACATCCTGTAGAGATCAGAGCAATTGGTAACACTGTTTTCCAGTGTGAAGAACTTCAAGTTAGTCTGATAAACAGGTTCAAATGGAACAAGAGTTAGTTTTTCTAATATAAAATTAAGATCCCAAGGAGCATCCACCTGTTTCCTAGGAGGCTTTGTGTACAACACCCAATTCAAAAACATTTTTACATGAGACTGCATTGAAAGAGGGGGATCCATGTGCAGACATGCTGAAATAACCAACGCTTTCATTCCTTAAATATCCTAGAACTTCATCAGAAAACAAGAAATGTACAACAGTGCAGAGTTAAATAATGAATAAAGGGTATTAAAAATTTAATAAAATAGAAACATAACACCTAAATTAGGTTACAGTAACCAATCCTAAATCAAAAGATAGTATGACTAATGCATATTCAATAAGTCTGTTGCACAGATGCAACTCAGTGGTTTCAAGGTGAGGCTGTAAAAACTAGATGTTAGTTAAACAAAGAAAATGTCTATGACCTGTATATATCTATCTATATCTATATCTATATATATCTATATATATATATATATATATATATATATATATATATATATATATATATATGTACACACACATACATACACGTGTATATATATATATATATATATATATATATATATATATATATATATATATATATATATAGATATATATAGATATATATAGATATATATCATCATCAGCCCGCTTTTTCCCATTTATTCTACATGGGGTTGGGGTATCATGTTAAGTGTCGCCAACTCTCTCGATTCTGTGCCACACTCCTGCCTTCTTCAACACTCATGCCTGATTGTCACAGATCTTCTTTCACACAATCCATCCACCTCTTTGCTGGACATACTTGCTTCCTCTTACCTTCTTCCTGTCTGTCCCAAATCTTCCTCATCAGATTGTCTTCCGCTTTTCTACACGTGCCCAAACCACCGTAATCTCTTCTCTTTGATCTTTCCTGCAATTGGAGATACTTTGGCTTCTGCTCTTATGTCCTCATTTCTTCATCTGTCCCACAGTGTGCATCCTACCATCTTTCTCAGGCACTTCATTTCCATCACCTCTAGCTTCTTCAACTGTTCTGCCTTTACTGCCCAGGTTTCTGTACCATACAGTAGTACTGGTTGCACCACTGTCTTGTACACCTTGCTTTTCAGCTTCTTTGGCATTGTTCTGTCACAGACTACACCTGATACTCTATGCCAGTTGGCTGCAGCCCCTCCGATTCCAGCTTTGACCTCTTCATTCAGACTACTCTTCTCCTCAACCACCCCTCCCAGATACCTGAATCTGTTTACTTGTTTCACAATCTTCCCTTCTATCTCTATTCTCAGCTTCTTCTGATTTCCCCAATTTGCTGCCATTACTACCATCTTATCTGTACTTACTTTCATCCCATGTGCCTTCAGATTTGCATTCCATTTTCCTATCCTTTGCTGAAGTTCTAGCTCAGAGTCTGTCTGTATTGCTACATCGTCTGTATACAGCAGCTTTGTTGATCTGTCCCTTACAACCTGTTTGCTAATGTAGTCCATAACCAGTATGAAGAGCAGTGGGCTCAGAGCTGAACCCTGATGTACACCCACTCCCACTGGGAACCCCTCCGTGAGGCCGAACACTGTTCGTACTTGAGTCACTGGGTACTTGTACATAGTCTGCACTAATTCTACCAATGTTTCTGGTACTTCAAACCACCACAGTACTGCCCAGATTAGCTTTCTTGGCACCTTGTCATATGCTTTCTCCAAGTCTAGGAATGCCCAGTTGGACTCTGTCCTCATACACACACACACACACACACACACACAGACATATATATATATATATATATATATATATATATATATATATATATAGAACTAGGACTATTGAATGAAAGTTCAGTAGTCCGAATCCAAAATACCCAAACGCAATTTAACAAAAGTACTTTCACTGAAAAAGCGCTTTCATTAAAGTCCGTCCAAAAAAAACCCCACTAAATCTTCTTTTATGCAGGGGAGTAAGCCCCTCTGCACCCCCAAGTGGGGGGGGAGGTGTGCCCCCTACTTTTATATTCTCACTCCAATGTCGCACTACAGTGGGGAAAAGGGAATTCTCCCTTAACCGCATTGTAGTGCGACCAGTACAACCAGCATACATAACTGAAAGTACTGCTTCGGTGAACAGCACTTTTGGTTAAGTATGTTTGGTGATCTGTATGGATCCCATATATATATATATATATATATATATATATATATATATATATATATATACACACACACACACACACACACACACACACACTTGACTGACTTATTTAATGATATGGGGATACAAACATTTAAAATTCTCATAAAGCATAACATCGTCAGACTTGAAGCATTGAAAAGAGAAATTTCTAGTCTGCATGAAGAAGTTTTATCTCATCCAGAGTTTAATCTATGCATACCCCTAATTGACAGTATTGCTCACAAGGTCTCAAGGTGTGTATCTGAAATTATTCAGACTAAAAAGAATAAGCTGCAAAGGGATTTGAGGCAATACAGTTCACGAACTGCTTATGCTGTCTTATCTACCTCAGGAAGACCCTTACAGTATGTTCAAAGGATACCTGCTTTTTCACACACTACTGCAACAGCGCCTGTTAATTACAGAGAAGCTCCTGTGTCCCCTGTACCTCCTACCCCACCCCACCCCACCCAGGTGTTGATAGTAACAGCACTACAGATGTTGTTCAAAATCTTAATGTTAATCAACAGCCTTTTTTACCTCAGGGCAGTTTATCTTCAGACAGAATGGCTTTCTCTCCTCAGAGAGGAGGGAGAGGGAGAGGTGCTGTGAGAGGGGGCAGTCGAGGAAGGGGGAGAGTCAACTGGAGATATCGAGATTTGGGGAGCCCTATGACAACACACAGTTATGCCAGGAATATGCACTAAGTAGCACAAGTTCTGCACATAATACAGTTGCAGAGCAGTCTGCTTCTGTTAATACCTCCCATATAGCTTTGCAAAATGTGAATGACAATGCAGTGTTTAATATGACATCCAGATCCTTGTCTGCAGAACATTTAACCCTGTTAAACAGAGGTTTTACTTACATACCAGCGGAGAGAGCCTCTGTGGCTGAAGTTCTTCGTTTGTTCGTGAGAAAGCTAAACCTCGGGTGTTATTTTGCTGACATTGACTCTGAAGATGAACTGTTTGATTCTCAAATAACAGTAAATAATAATGCTGAATCTGTACAGTTAAAGAAAAATAGTTTGTTTAACCCAGTTCTAGACAGCACACTGTCTACTTTCCTTAATGTATGCAAAAAGGATATCAGAAAAGTGTGCAATAACGTGAATACAGACAAACGGTTTAATTTGTCACATAAGGAGACTCTTGCACTCAGATCCCTTTCTACTGACAAGTCATTAAGAATAATGCGAGCTGACAAAGGTACAAGGGTAGTACTAATGGAACAAGCTGAATATGTACTAAGAATAGAAGTGGATTTAAGTGATAATGAATACTAGAAAATGGTTTCTATTGAGTATGTTGGACAACAGTTTGATAAAATTGATTTGTTACTGCTATCTCTGGAGAATGACCAATACATCACATTAGAGGAATTACAATGCTTACAGGTATTTAGTCCAAGTTTGGGAAAATGTTTTGGCATCCCCAAAATTCATAAAAATGCTCAGCACTCCCCATTCAGAATCTTTATTTCAAATAAACGCATAAAACTGAATGTTTTTCAAAATACATTGACAGTGTGTTAAACCCTATAGTGCAAAAAACACAATTTTATATTCAAGATTCTTGGGGCTTTTTAAATGAGATATTTAAAGCAAATTTAGACATTAATAACTGCTGTTTTGTTACACTAGATGTTGTGTCCTTGTATACTAATATTCCACATCAGGAAGGGTTGCAAAATGTGAAAAAATACCTTAGAAATTATGCAAATTTTGGACATACCAGAATTATGACTTTAAGTGTTTTATTAGAAAGAGTATTGTGCAATAATTGTTTCCTTTTCAATGGCGAAGTATATCAGCAAATTAAAGGGGTAGCCATGGGTTCAAAAATGGCTCCATCCTATGCCAACATTGTGCTTGCTGCCTGGGAAGTAGACACTCCTGTTCATTTACTGGAGTTCCAGCACACCTATAGGTTTATAGGTAGGTACTAGGCTATATGCCCGATGGCATTTATAAGCCTAGCCACAGTGCATCGGCTTTCGCCGCCCCATTGATTAATTAACTGATCCTCTGTCAAGCAGAGCCAATGAAGTGATCCCAGGGGTGTATTTTCTGTTACCCATCCACTCATCAAGGTTTCTCTTGAAGAGTGTTACTGACGGGCTCTGCCTGATGTAATTTGGAATTTTGTTCCAAAGCAATGGGAGTCTCTGTGACAGGAATATATCCCTCCAGCATGTTCTATTTATTGTTGTGGTGAAGTTTAGCTCACTAGAGCATGTGGCTCGCAGTGACTTGGATTTCTTTAGGTGGAGCATGTCCATCAATTCTGAGTTGGACATGGCTTTGTAAGTCAGGCAGAGATCACCTCTGAGTAAGCGATATGCTACTGAGTACAGCCGGAATTTTTTCAGTCGGGCTGCATAGGACATATGTTTGAGACCAGTAATCCTCTTGGTGAGGTACTTTTGTGGTCTTTCCAGCTGTTGGAAGCATCTTGTGAGGTACATCCCAAATGGGGCATTGTACTCTATGATGGGTCTGATGAGTGACTAGTAGAGGGGCACTATAACCTCTTTATTTCTAGATGCAAACCCTTTAATAATTAGATGGGCCACATAGAAGGATTTCCTAACTACTTTGGCAATATGATTGTCAAAGGAGAGATTACTATCTACCTGGGTCCGCAGATCTCTTATTACCTCTTCTGTATTAAGGGGGCTGCCAGCTATGTGGTAATTTGTGGGTGTTTTGTTTTTCCAAAATGGGATGACTATGCATTTTTTGGCATTTAGCTTGAGGCCATGACTTTGACACCAGGTGTCTGTCTCAGTAAGGCCCTTTTGGAGGATGTCCGTGTCAGCCGGAGAGTCAATTATGGCTCCCAGTTTGCAGTCATCGGCGAACTTGGTTAGCCATAGTCCTCCTGTGTTTGCCTGTACTTCTGAGAAGTATATGCTGTAGGGGCCCCAGGACCGAGTCTTGCGGGACACCGCTTGTGACTGGTTTAGAGTCAGACCTGGAGCCCACTATTCTTACCTTGTGAGTTCTGTCTGTAAGCCAGTTGGCAACACATCTCATGACGTAGGGGTTTATATTCAGGCTGGTGAGTTTTTCTGTAATACCCGAGTGGGGAATGGCATCGAAAGCCTTGGCAAGGTCAAGGTAGGCTGTGTGAATCACCTTTCCCTCGTCTATGGCCTTGGTGACCGTCTCAAAGAAGTCAATCAGGTTTAGTAGGCATGATCTGCACCTTTATATTGATGACATCTTTTTTGCATGGGTGGGCCCTGCCCAAGGGCTGGAAGACGTCTTACTACCTATGAGTGACAGTATTAGTTTTTTGAAATTTGTTAAATCAGGTTCTGGTAACACTGTTTCCTTTCTTGATACTTCTATTTCTATTAATGTTACCAGCAGGAGCATAGTCTCTAACATTTTCAGAATGGAAGCCTATTGTAACAACTTTTTAGATTTTACCAGCCAACACCCCTTCTACATGAAAAGGAACGTATTAAGGGGTCAATTCATTAGACTGTCCAGACTGATTAGCGTGGATACTACTTTTTATGCTGAGATGGACTTTTTGTGTAATCTGTTTTTGCAAAAACGTTATCCTAAGGATCTTGTGTATAGCATGGCTCAGGAAGTGGCTAGAGACAGACACAATAAATTTCAGCCCATTCTTCACTGTGGTTTTACACCTAAACAAAATAATACTGCTGCTGTTCCAGACAGGACATTGAGTTTCCAGATACCTATTTACAGGGATATGAAATGTATCAGGGATGTCATCTCTCACAATTGGAACATTGTTACTAGTTCACAGAATAACAAATTAGAAACCAGGCATCTATTAACAGCATCAATGGAAACAGCAGTGTCCAAAAAAGAAACATTATTACCACAAACAGGTATAACAAACTTAAGAAAAACAGTGTCATTAATAGACTGAATGAATGAGTCCAGTTGTGTCACTGTGCCAGTCCAAGCAAAAATAACATCATCAATATATCTGTGGTATAATCTAGTGTACTCAAACCCTGGTATATGAATGAGTGTTTCAACTTCCCAGGTAGCCAGCACAAGATTTGCGTATGCTGGAGCCATTTTAGAGCCCATAGCAACACCTTCAATTTGCTGATAAAGCTTCCCATTAAAGTGAAAGAAATGATTACACAAAACAGTGTTAATTAAAGCAGTCAAACACATTATTTTAGACTGGTGGAAGGCAGCATATCTCTGCAAATACTTTTTAACAAATTCCTTCCCTTCCCTGTGTGGGATGTTTGTGTATAGAGAGACAATGTCCAGTGTTACAAAAATACAATGACCCAGATACAAGTTAGCCTCAAATAACAGATGTAAAAATGCCCAGTAATCCCTTATATAGAAAGGCGTCTTTTGCACAACTGGATTAAGGCAGCAGTCAATATATTCTGAGATTTTTCTCAATTTTGGTGCGCTTATTAGATATAATATGCCTAAAAGGTGGATTTAGCATATCCTTATGCACTTTAGGAATGTCGAAACATTTACCTAGGCTAGGATTAGGCACAGACAAGAAAAACTGCTCTTCCAGAAAAATGTACTGGTCTTTCTGTAAGGAATCAAGCATCTGGTCAATCAGCTTAAACTGCCCTTGAACAAATTCAACAGACACAGCTCTGTAATATTCACAATTATTTAGGTCATTCTTCATTTTAGAAACATATTCCGATTGTTCCATTAACAATATCCCAGTCACCTTATCTGCTTTTAGAATTCTTAGAGATGTGCCAGCAGAAAGGGAATGAAGCACTTGGAATTCTGCTTGGGACAGATTAAACCATTTGTCTGCTGAATCGTGAGCTGCCAAATATCTAAAGTCCTTTTCACAGACTTTAAAAAATGTAGCTATTGTACTGTTTAAAACAGGACTAAATGTACTACGTCTTTTAATCTGTACAGCCTGTGGGTCAAAGTCTAAGGAAACTTGAGAACCACTATTCTCTTTGTTATTATCTTCACTAAAGAAACTCTTAAGGTTTAATTTGCACACATATAGCCTTAAATCCAAAAGTAAATCAGTCAGAGAGGCTCTGTGTGCAGGAATATGAGTGAATCCCCTGTTAAGGACTTTGAAATGATTATCAGACAATGAGCATGTGGTTAAATTAAAAACTGCACAACTGACTGGAGGCACAGCAAAAGAAGGAATCACTGCATTATATCCAGCTTGTGGTACATTATCACAGTTAACAGTACTAGTTACAATCTCTGGACTCAACTGCGAGCAGTGTTCCATGTGGGTATTGGTCTGCCTAAATTCTGAAACCTGTTTCCCCCTCTCCTTCTGTTCTTGCACTTCCCCTCCCTCTGATTCTATTTGAGGGGGTTTGGAAATGCTACACTCTCCTACATGGAGATAAAAAATGTTATGCAGAACCATTAACATTCATATTTTGTTTAGCATCCATGCAGACACTGCTGTTGTTCCCTTCCAGTAAAAGGGGAGGGGCAGAAGTAGAACCTTGTGCAGGTCTGTAATTATCAAGTTATAAAGTTACGGCCACTTGCAGTACTCAAAATATAGTATATTTAGCTATCTGTAATGTGTATTCATCTTACTATATAGGTAAGACGAATAGGGAATTTAAAACAAGGATAAGAGTGCATTTACTAAGCATCAGGAACTTAGATAAAACCAATGCTTTGGCCAAACATGTGTTGAAAATGGGTTCCACACATAATTTTAGATTTATGGCCATTGAAGTGGTTAGTGAAAATGATAGAGGGGGAGATATAATCAACAAAACAGAAATGTCAGAAGTAAGGTGGATAGTCAGGCTAACAGGCAACAGAGGTAAGGGATTAAATGACAGGATGCCATTAAAGCCAATACTAAAGAACAGGTCTCTACATTAATGAGACCCAGTATGCTAAATCAAAGTTATGAAGTTTATAACAGAATGGTGCATATTTAGGGTGAAGTTGAAGTATGACATGGGAAACAGTTAAAGGATTCATTTTATTATTTTTATGTATGTATTTTATATTTTTATATACTTGTATATGTGTTTTTATATTAGTAATGTTTAAATAGAAACAATGCAAGTGATTCAAGTAGAGATGAATATCTCTTTAAAATGAATGGGTAATTACTATTTAATTGGTATTACCAATTTAACTTGCCTTATAAATAAGTGGATAGTACTGCTATTGCAATAGTCTGATGAAGTGGGAGGTAGTCCCATGAAAGCGCTTACCTACTGCATTTTCGTAATAAAGCTGTGTTTTTATTCTAAAAGACTTGCTCAAGGAGAACATTTTTTATTCTACAAGACTTGCTCAAGGAGAACATTTTCCAAAGAATTATTTGGTATACCAAGTTTCTGCTTGGTATATGTTCCCAGGACTTTTGTGTGCACTTGATTGTTTGAGGACTTTTTTCTGGGTTAACATTTTTCCAATTTGTTTCTTGGTTCTTGTGAGTAAAGTTAATAAAAAAAACTTGGTCTCCTCTACAGGAGTAAACAGGTTATGACAAAACTGACCAAAGTAAACATCACAAGGACTCATCTTCTATCCACCCTCCTCTATGTCTCTCCCATCTTTACCAATCTCCGCCAAACTGATCTAAATAAAATGGATCCTTGCTACAACAAGATTGCAAAGTTTGCTACTGAAGTCTCATATAGGTCCCACCACTGTCTATCCCTTAAGCATCTCAACTGGCTTGACTTGCCTCATATAGTTCTACTCAATCAACTCTCTATAGCACACAAACTCTACTACCTTCCTGAGATAACCCCAGCACTTCAGCACCTAAATCAGTCTCACATTCCCTCTAGAGCCTTAAGATCTAGTAACCAGAACCTCATAACTGTCATCAAATATAAAAATAAAGCTGGTAAGTCCCTCTTTGCCAACACCATTGCCAAAACCTGGAACACACTACCAAGCCAAATAACTTCTACCACCTCCTTTAGTCAATGCAAAAAACTCCTGAAAACCCACTATCTAAGTTACTGGCTATGCTCATTCCACTCACCAGGCTAATCCATACCAATAGAATTTATCAGGATACAGCTATGTATAAACAGTTTCTCCCCTGAAATCTTCCAAACCCATGTACATTTACCTTACAAAACTTATTACTGCAAAAGAAAAAAAATGTACCTCTGATTGTCTACTGTAAGAAATGTTAATCACTAGCATGATGACCTGTTGTGTTTATATATGCTATATGTATGTATGTTCTACTTCTTTTTACTCTCATGTAATGTATTGTAATGAGGAGCTTTTCTCCCCAGGCCTCCGCTGAAAATGGACCTGTGTTGAGTAGGACTTTCCTGGTAAACAAATGTAAAATAAGTAAATATATATATATATATATATATATATATATATATATATATACATACACACACATACATACAAACATATCTATATCTATCTATACATATCTATATCTATCTATCTATCTATATATATATATATATATATATATATATAGGCACACACACATATACATATATACACCACACCCACACCCACCCACCCACCCACCCACACACACACACACACACACACACAGACATATATATATATATATATATATATATATATATATATATATATATATATATATATATCTATAAATTAATCTATATTACATATATATATATATATATATATATATATATATATATATATATATATATATGTGTATATAGACACACACACACAGACATATACATACATACGTACACACACACATACACACACACACACATATATATATATATATATATATATATATATATATATATACACATATTATTGGAGCCACTTCAAAGCACACTTAATATTAAGTGATTCATTTAAACCTGGAGGGGTATCAGCATTCAGTCTCAATTGCCACATCAATTCACTCACTTCATGAACATTGATGCTCCTCCAGGTTTAAATAAATCACGTAATATTAAGTGTGCTTTGAAGTGGCGCCAATAATATTATTGTATTTATGCCTTTCTGATTAGTGTCACTTTGCTTTTACAGTTGTTGCACACATTTTATTGGTCTAATGTCATATTTTAAAGTATGGTTATTTTTAGCTATTGCTTTATTGGTGCTTACTACTATTTGAACAGCGTCCATGTTTGTGCATGTTATATAAGGCTTAAGAAGGATTATATTTCAGTTCTGATGAAGTCTTGTTATTACACAGATGAAAGCATTAATATTGGCTCTAGTGATTTTGTCCACACTTATTAATAGCTTTCTTTTATAGATAGAAGTGTTTTTAGTATATGTTTTGTTTCTTCGTGTATTTTGCGAGTTAAAGTGCTAGTTATATATGTATATATGTATATATATATATATATATATATATATATATACACACACATATATATATATATATATATATATATATAGGTTCATATGTTGGTACTAGGCTATCAGCCCTAGGGCCTATACAAGCTTAGCCATAACAATTCCCTGGCTATTTCTTCCCAGAATATTTACTTTCCTGGTCCCTGTCTAGCAGGGTGACTAACGTGATCCCTGGGGTGAATTTCCTATCTCCCATCCAATCGTCAAGGTTCCTTTTGAGGAAGGCCAAAGAGGTGCTCAGCTTGACATGTATGGGCAGTCTATTCCAGAGTATGGAGAGTCTCTGGGTCAGGAACCTATCCCTCCAGCATGTTTTGTTCATTGCGATGACCAGGTTTAGATCCCTGGATTGTGTGGCTCTGAGGGATTGGGATTTTTTTAAGTGTAGCATGTCCAACAGCACTGTATATATACAGTATATATATACATACACATATAGATATATATAAATATATATATACACACACACACACACACACACATATATATATATATATATATATATATGTAAAATAAAGAAACGTCCGAAGGCATCTGTGGAACGTAAATAAAGTTAATAACTTTCCAAAACAATCATGAGAAATAATGCAGCAAGCAGAACCAGTAATTGAGCGTGCTTTTGTTCTTTATTAATTTAAGAACTTCTCCAGAATAAGTAAACTGTGCAATTTTCAGAGTTAAAATAGTGTAAGTAAATAATAGAAATAGTCTAGTCCAATCAAAATCACAGTTCAACCGCTTAAACCATGACAGAAGAGTAATTATGAGTTTCATTACTCATACATATGTATAAGGTGGGTGTACCTCAACAGGAAACCTGAGTACCGAAAAGCCTGCCTGATCTAATATACATAAAATATTCAACAAATAGGTAATACTAGAGAATTAATAAGTAATTAAGAAATAAATAGCTTAAAACAATATATATAAAACTGCAGTCCTTAATACATAATAATGGAAATCAATTGTCACTGTTGCCATCTGAGTACACATTTTAAGTTAGAGGCATCATTTAACCCTGGGGAGGACTCAGCACCCAAATGGAGCTGCCATCTAAGCTCCATCACCTCCAGTAGAGCTGAGTAGTCCCCAAAAAAAAAATCAACTTTGTCTAAACAATAAAATGCACTCACTCGAGGCACTCTTTAAAATGGATAACATCGATATCTGTGCAGTGACTGAAACCTGGTTCAAGGGTCCAGAGAGCACCTCTGTACTACCAGGCTATAACTCATACCACACTTTTCGGCCATGTAATCTGGACCGAAACACCAAAGGCGGAGGTGTGTCCATATTCATTAAGGATATCTACACCTCCAGGCTATTTGCTCAGCATAATGCATCCGAGGTTATCCAAGTGCAACTGACTCTGGGCAAAACTGCAATCCATATTGTAGCTTGCTACAGATCCCCCACCATGCCCCAGGATTCCCACTCCTCTTTTCTTGATCTACTGGAAAATATTAGGGTTCAATGAAACACCCTAATAATGGGAGACTTCAACTACCCCACCATTAACTGGGAAAACTACTCGTGTACAAGCTCCTTAGCTTAACACTTTCTGAAATTCATAAACTCCAATGCCCTGGATCAACTTATCCACACTCCCACCAGGGGCAACAATTTCCTAGACCTAGTCATTATCAACATGAGTGACCAGTGTCCCACGCCTGAAGTCAACTCCTCATTGGTCTGATCCGACCATAAGCTAATCACCTTTGATATCCACATCCCGCCCCCACCCCCCCATTAAGGAAACCATGGTAAAAAATTTCTCCAAAGCCAACTTCATGCTTCTTAAGACAGAAGTGGTGAACTTCATGACACCCATGCAGATGGACAATGCAGTTACAACTGCTGAATCCCACACAAATGCACTTTATAAGCACTTACACGAGTGCATGGATCGTACTGTCCCAAAAAGAACCAAGACACTATCCATCAAAAAAGGAAGACAATCTGGTGGTCTCCTGCCATAAACAAACCGTACAACAGAAGGAAGAAACTGTTGCAAAAGAGAGTAAAATCCCATGAGTGGAGGAGCTCCCTGGTCAGCCTCAGTAAGAAGCTGAGATCCCTTATAAGATCCTCCAAAGCTAGCTATGAAAACAAAATCGCCACTAATTCTAAGGACAACCACAAAGCATTCTATAGCCATGTCAAGAATCTCAATGGCAACACCCAGATCTGCTCTGAGTTATAGCACAACGGCACAAAAATTACTGAACCAACTGATATTGCCAACATCCTGGCAGATAGGTTCAGTGCTACATTTACCCCCCTCACCCCCTAAAGGGCCCATATCTGTACAGGAAGAATGCAGGGTCCCTGTAATCACAACTGTGCAGGTAAAAGCTGCACTCTCTAAAGCCAAAAATACAGCATCCAGGCTGCGTTTTACATGATCTTCAGAACGAACTGGCTCCCCACCTAAGCACCATGTTTAATAATAGCCTCGCATCAGGCTTTGTGCCCACTGAATGGCACACAGCAACATTTATCCCACTCCACAAAGGGGGAGCCACCACTGATCCCGGGAACTATCACCCTATTAGCCATAGAGCCTGGTCTGCAAGGCCATGGAACGTATCATCATGGAACTCATAAACAAAGACATTGGTAACCTTCAAACTCTGGATCCCACCCAGTTTGGGTTTGTGAAAGGCAGATCATGCTTCCTGAACCTGATCAACTTCTTTGAGACAGTCACCAAAGCTGTAGATGAGGGTAAGGTGGTTCACACAGCCTACCCTGACCTCACCAAGGCTTTCAACACCATCCTCCATTCTGGAATTATAGCTAAACTCACTAAACTAGATATAAATCTCTGCATCACAAGATGGGTTGCCAACTAGCTCACTGACAGAACCCACACTGTAAACGTTGCAGATTCCAAATCTAACCTCAAATCAGTGACAAGTGGAGTACCACTGGGTTCAGTCCTGGGACCTTTCCTGTTTGGTATCTACTTCTTTGAAGTACAGGCAAACACAGAAGGCCTCTGTCTAATGAAGTTAGCAGATGACTGCAAACTAGGAGCCATAGTCAAGTCCCTAAATGAAGTGGACATCCTACAGAAGGGCCTTGCTGAGACAGATGCCTGGTGTCAGAGCCATGGCCTCAAGCTCAATGCCAAAAAGTGCAGTGTCATCCCCTTTGGTAAAAACTCTGTACCCATGAACTACCACATAGGCAGCAATCTACTTAACACCAAATATGTGATAAGAGACCTTGGGACCCAGGTGGACAGTAGTCTCTCCTTTGATAATCACATTGCCACAGTAGTCAGGAAGTCCTTCTACATGGCACACCTCATCATAACAGGGTTCTTATCCAGGAAAAAAGAGGTCATTGTTCCCCTCTACCTGACACTCCTTAGACCCATTATAGAGTACAATGCCCCTTTTAGAATGTACCTCACAAGACATCTGCAGCAGCTGGAAAGGCCACAGAAGTACCTCACAAAGAGGATTACTGGCCTCAAACAAATGCCCTACACTGACCGTCTCAAAAAAATCCAGCTTTACTCCGTAGCGTATTTCCTACTCTGAGGTGATCTCTGCCTAACATATAAAGTATTTCCTACTCTGAGGTGATCTCTGCCTAACATATAAAGCTATGTCAAACCCAGAGCTGTTGGACATGCTACACCTAAAGAAATCCCAATCCCTCCGAGCTACATGCTCTAGGGACCTAACCCTTGTCACCACAATAAACAGGACATGTTGGAGGGATAGATTCCTGTCCCAGAGACTTCCCATACTCTGGAACAGGCTACCCATCTATGTCAAGCAAAGTTCTTCATTAGCACTCTTCAAAGAAAAATCTTGATGAATGGATGTGAAATAGGAAATACACCCTGGGGATCACTTCTGTGTGTCTGCTTGACAATGGCACAGGAAAATAACTATCTTGGGTGGCATAAGCCCAGGAACCTTGTTGGCTAGGCTTATGTAGGCCCTTGGGCCGATAGCCTAGTACCTACCTATGAACCTAAAATGGAATTTAACAAATTCATGGCAAGCTGTAGAGTGTCTAGCCAAAGCATTGTGACTGTTTTTGGTTCCAATAGCAGAATAATGTTCTTTGATGTGGTCTGAAAGTTTGCGATTCATCTTTCCAACATAAAAATACCTGCAAGTCACACAAATCCCTGCATAAATAATGATACAGGAATTACAGTCAAAATGGATGGAAAAAGTAACAGTGAGGTTAATATGTTCAAAAGTGAAAGAAGGAACTGTACTAATATAGTGACAACAGACACATTTATTACATTTGAACATCCCTGGTGGGTCAGAAACATTGTGAACATTTCCTATCAAAAACTGAGAGTCTCTGTTTTTGAAAGAGCTTCTTAAAGTACGTGTCCTCTTGTATGAAAATATAGGCTGTCTGCCTTCTGAGTTGGGAATTTCTGGCCAATGGGTTACTATGCCTGCTTATTTGAACTACTTTTCTGATATTGGTGCACCTTGTCTGCTGTAACATAGACTAAATTTAGGCCTGCTGAATCTAGCTTTGTTTGTATAACTTGAGCACTGATCCAGGCCATCTTTTTTTTGGAGAAGGTCCCCCTGTACCCTAGTGGCAGGAGTGTGCAGTTAGAACTTGTCTGATTGAAGACTGCTGGAACAGGGATCAGTTTTGAGTTTTTTTACTGGTTAATTGGGTAATTTGTTTTCTATTGTTATACAAAATTGCACTTTATTCATCTGCTTTTACTGTAATTGTGTTTCTTCCCACTTTATTACCTTATTTTGCTTGTGCTTCTTCTTAAAAGTATCTTCTGCAGTTATTACTGCTTGGTAGTAGCCCGATTCAATTATAACTGTTATTCTAAGCCTTTTGGTTTAAGCACTTGGGCTTCAGATCAGTTATTTTACATTAAGAAGGTTTGTGGTCTGCACTCTTGTGGGAGGAGAGGCTAGGTCCTGCCCTTCTGAGCTGGGAATTTCTGGTTAAAGGCTTATTGTGCCTGCTTATTTGAACTGTTTCTTTCTGAAATTTGTGTGCCTTGGTTGCTATATCCCAGACGTTAGTTTATTGGCCATTTTGGGCTAATTTCTATCTCTTTCATTTCCCTGCTATAAAAACCGCATTTGCATGTTTGTTTTTTTTGCGCTTGTATTCATCTCAGCGAGTGTCTGCCAGGTATCCTGCAGAGTTCTACAGCAGCAGAGAGACGAAAGAGAGAATTTGGAGTGATTAAGTATAATTTTTCTGCATTTTTTTTGCTGTCTTAAACTAATTCTGCCTAAAACACCAATTTTTTTGTGTTTCTGTGATTTAAAAAGCTTGTTTCTGCTACATACTGTACTTATTTGTTGCCTGCACTTGAACTAAGTCATTTTTGTGTTTAAATAATCTGTTTAACTGTTATAGGCTGCACACTAAAGTGCGATAGCCATTTCTGTGCATTTAAAGTGTTTTTTATTGTATCTGCTTTATTTTCTGAAAAAAATAAACAAAAATATATATATATTTGTTTCCCGCCTTTCTGAACTAGTATAGTCCAGTTTTCAGGTTATTGCTGAATTCAGGGCCGTGTTACAAGTTTCTGTGTTGCCCATACCTTACTTGGATAGAAGGAAGTTTCTCTGTTCACCTGTGGGAGACGGGAGCTTTGAGCAGCCTATCTGTCCCTGGAGGAGTGGTTTCAGCCCAGAAGTTAGTAGTTTATTGGACATTTGGGCTAATTTCTATCTCTTTCATTTCCCTGCTATAAAAACCACATTTGCGTGGTTTTGCGTGCTGGGCAGCGCTGGTTAGCTAGGGTTAAACTATTCCCGGCTCCACGAAGTCTACTCTTCAATTTTCCCCTTGGAATTAGACAAACTTTCAACTTAAGCACTCAAACCATTCATTTTACAGTCCAGCACTTGCTCAAAACCATAGCAAGCACTAATTAACCGTAGCACTACACTCCCCCCTATACTGTCCAGAAGGACAAGGCTCTCTATTCGTCCCTACCAGCCAGTCAGTAAAACAGCTCACTTTACCTATTCAGGCATGTCCAAAGGACAGTTTCAGGTGTACTCTCCAGTTCAACTGGTGTATCTGGGCATTTTGAGGCAATGTTACAACTGCCTCATGTACACAGACAACCCTCTCCTCCTACCACCAAAGACTAACATATGGGAGAGATGCAATTATACAGCCAAACTGGAGGCAAAGCTCTCACAAACCAAGACTGGAACTGACCGTCACAAGGAGAAGGAAAATACTTGAAACACACCCCAGTCTCACACAGATCTACTAAACCAACACCTGCAAATAACACACATAAATACATGAAAACATACTCGGAGGCTCTAAATAAAAATCTGCAAAAGCAAATGAGACCTGTAAAGCAGACACCCAAGCAACTTCCACACCCCATCACAAACCATGAAACACTTCACATAATCAGTGTGCCATGTAATCACAGCCCTTAAGGCAAAATAACATACCCAACACACTAGTAATAGGCGACTCTATAGTCAGGCACACTGATGTCCCACTAACTAGGCTGGACAAGGAGAAGGTTATAGTTAACTGCCTGTCAGGCGCCAAGATCCACCACATAACACAAGCACTCAGGTCGCTCCAGAACAAGTACAAATACGACTGTCATTGTCCATATTGGTGTGAATGATCTGAGACATACCTCCCTGGACTACATGAAAAGAGACATAGAAGAGCTCTCTGATCACGTAGCCCAAGCAGTATGACCCTGACCCTGAGTAGCATCCTGCCCTCACCAAGAATGATGCCACAGTATAAAGAAAAAAGGATCAATTTCAACAATTGGTTAAGTTTCTGATGTCATTCAAGGGGGATTCAGTATCTGTCCGCCTGGGGTGACATGCTCGACAAGCCACGTTGCTTTGCACTTGTCACCCTTAGGCTTTCGAATACTGGCCAAGGCTTTTGCCACCCCCATAGTGCCTTTTTTTAGGTAAGGCTCAAAAGACAAACCCACCACCGTAAATAGCACAAGTAACCAAAAACTAAGGGTAGTGCTACTCAATGCCAGAAGTCTAAATCTCAAAATGCATGCACTCGAGGCACTCCTCAGTATGGAGAACATCGATATCTATGCAGTAACAGAAACTTGGCTTAAGCCTCCAGGGAGCACCTCAGCACTACCAGGCTATAACTCATACCATACTTTTCGGCCACAAAACCCAGACTGAAACACAAAAGGCGGGGGTGTATCCAGATTCATCAAGGATACCCACACCTCAAGGTTAGTGGTGCAGCACAATGCCTCAGAGATCATCCATGTGCAACTAACAACGGGCAAAACTGCAATTCAAATTGTAGCTTGATACAGATCACCCACCATGACCCAGGACCCCCATTCCGCGTTTCTGGAGACACTGGAAAATATGAAGGTCCTGCCAAATGCCCTAATATTGGGGGATTTCAATTACCCAAACATTAACTGGGAAAACTATTCAAGTACTAACTCCCCTGCCCAACGCTTCCTAGAATTTATAAACTCGAACGCCTTGGATCAACTGGTCAACACCCCCACCAGAGGTGACAACATATTGGACCTGGTCATCACCAACATGGGCAACCAGTGTTCTACACCGGAGGTCAACCCCTTGCTGGTTAGATCAGACCATAGACTAATCACTCAGGATATCCACATTCTGCCCTCACCCCCAACCAAGGAAACCACTGTGAAAAACTTTTCAAAAGCAAACTTCACATTACTTAAGACTGAGCTGGAAAGGTTCACAGCCCCCATGCTAAAGGACAATGCTGTCCAAGCTGCTGAATCCCTTACAAAGGCATTCTATGAGCACCTGCAAGAATGCATGGATTGTGCTATCCCAAGCAAAACCAAGACTCACTCCTCCAAGAAAAGGAAACCCGTCTGGTGGACCCCTGCCATAAACAAGCTATACAATAGAAGGAGGAAACTAATACAGAAAAGAGTAAAATCCTAAGAAGGAAAGACATCCCTGATCAGTATCAGCAAGAAACTATGATCCCTCATAAAATCATCCAAGGCTAGCTTCAAAAGAAAAATTGCCAAGGACTCCAAAGATAACCGCAAAGCTTTCTTTAGCTATGTCAAGAACCTAAGTGGAAACTCTCAGATCTGCTCTGGGTTAGTGCAGAATGGCACAAAATACACTGAACCAACTGATATTGCCAACATTCTGGCAGACAGGTTTAGTGCAAACTTCACTCCCCTATCACCCTCTAAAGGGCCCATAACCATACCAGAAGAATGTAGAGCCCCAGCAATCACTGACACACAGGTTAAAACAGCCCTATCCAAAGCCAAAAACACAGCTTCAATGGGACCGGATGGAGTCCCAGTCTGTGTCTTACATGAACTCCAAAATGAACTAACCCATCACCTAAACCCATTGTTCATACTCAGCCTCTCTACAGGCTACATACCCATAGAGTGGTGCACAGCAACAGTTATCCTGCTCCACAAAGGAGGAGCCAGAATGGACCCCAGGAACTATCGCCCTATAAGCCTGACTAGTCTGGTCTGCAAGGCTATGGAGCGCATCATTGTGGAACTCATTAACAGAGACATTGGGAACCTCCAGACATTGGACACTGCCCAGTTTGGCATTGTTAAGGGCAGATCATGTCTCCTAAACCTGGTGGACTTGAGAAAGGAGGTCCACACAGCCTACCTGGGCCTCGCAAAGGCTTTCAACACCATTCTCCCTTCTGGTATTATAGACAAGCTCACCAGCCTGAACATAAACCCCTACATCAAGAGATGGGTTGCCAATTGGCTCACAGATAGAACCCACACGGTGAGAGTTGCAGGCTCTAGGTCCGACTCTCAACCAGGTACAAGTGCCGTCCCCCAGGGCTCAGTCCTGGGACCCCCTCCTGTTCAGTATATACTTCTCAGAGGTACAGGCAAGCACAGGAGGACTATGGCTGACCAAATTCACAGACAACTGCAAACTGGGGGCCATAATTGACTCTCTGGCTGATACAGACATCCTTCAGAAGGGTCTCATTGAGACAGATACCTGGTGTCAAAATCATGGCCTCAAGCTAAATGCCAAAAAGTGCATAGTCATCCCCTTTGGATAAAGCAAAGTACCCGCAAACTGCCACATATGTGGTAGTCCCCTAAATACAGAAAATGAAATAAGGGATCTGGGGACCTAAGTAGATAGTAATCTCTCCTTTGATAATCATATTGCCAAGGTGGTTAGAAAATCCTTCTATGTGGCCCACCTAACCACAAAATGGTTCGCATCTAGAACAAAAGAGGTTATTGTGCCGCTCTACTCATCACTCATCAGACCCATCATAGAGTACAATGCCCCATTTGGGATGTACCTTACAAGACACCTGCAACAGCTGGAAAGACCACATAAGTACCTCACCAAGAGGATTACTGGCCTCAAACAGATGCCCTATGCAGCCTGACTGAAGAAACTCCAGCTGTACTCAGTTGTACTCAGAGGTGATCTTTGCTTGACATACAAGGCCGTGTCCAACCCAGAATTGATGGACATGCTCCACCTAAAAAAAACAAATCCCCGAGAGCCACACGCTCTAGGGATCTAAACCTCACCATAACGATAAATGGGACTTGCTGGAGGGATAGATTCCTGTTCCAGAAACTCCCCATGCTTTGGAACAGGATTCCAATCTACATTAGGCAGAGCCCCTCACTAACACTCTTCAAGAAAAACCTTGACGAGTGGATGGGTAACAGAAAATGCACCCCTGGGATCATTTCATTGGCTCTTCTTGACAGAGGCTCAGTTAATTAATCAATGGGGTGACGAAAGCAGACACACTCTGGCTAGGCTTATAAATGCCCTCTGGCAGATAGCCTAGTACCTACCTATGAACCTATATATATATATATATATATATATATATATATATATATATATATATATATAAGCAAGGTCAGTCTCATCTTCATATGCTCATATTTCTATGAGCCCTGTATCTTCTATTAGACTTAATGCTTCTCCCACTGATTTATTACAACTATTAACATCAGTGGCTGCTAATTATGTAACTTCGGTGACTGCAAGTGATAGTATTGTTGCAGACTATTCCACTGTTGTTAATTACACTACTACTACTGATATTACTCAGGCACATATTGATCATATTCACTCTGATTCTGTTGCTGGTAATTCTTTTGAAACATCTTCAAACACCAGAGCATCTACTACTACTACTTTGGCACTTCTGATATCTGTTCAGAGTGATAATTGCCGGCATCAGCAATTTGTTCCCTATGCACAACGTCTAACTACTTCCTTGCCTCAACAGACAATTTGTATGTACAATTCACTACAGCCGAGCACTTCTTATGCTGATGTAACTAGAGAAAAAGCACATTTTGAAATCAGAGATGTGAATGCTTCTTTGCATCAACGGATGTGATGTGTGGATGACTTGCAATGTCCAGGCATTCGCGTAGGTATTACTCAAAATGTGGCTGCTGTTGATACTAATAATGCAGATAGAAGTGTTTTTGTGCAGACTTCTGATTCTCATGTTGTGGCAGACAGAGACATTCTTAATGTAAAACAGTTGTCAAACTCCATCACCAATACTCCTTTTATGTCTAACTTGCAGTTGCTAATGGTTAATGGTGATTCACAGCATGCGAGAGATGATATCTTTTAGTTATGTACTTACCATAACTTTGGATGTATGGGATCCATCTCGCCTACATTCATAACAGATGGGTTCGGAGCCGATCCGTCGGCTCCGACTCGGCCACTATACTAGAACGAAGTCTCTCATTGGCTGGGCTACCCCTTATCCCACAATGCACCACGCCTGCTTCCCCAGATCTTGTTTGTTCGCTTTATACATTCATACAGATACAGAAAACACATATACCAATAACTGTAACCAACTAGAGACCTTCCATAGGAGAGGTTAGCAAGATCTATATTTCCTCCAAATCCAAAAGTTAGGGGGAAGGAGGGTGGGTATGTATGAATGTAGGCGAGATGGATCCCATACATCCAAAGTTATGGTAAGTACATAACTAAAAGATGTAATGGGATCCTATCTTGCCTTATTCATAACAGATGGGACAGCGTCCCTAGCACCTAAAAACCCCGGGTGGCTCACTGGAACACACTCCTGAGAACTGCAGAACCAAATGAAGCTCTGTCTCGGGAAGCCACATCAAGCTTGTAATGAGAAATGAAGGTGTGCGGAGAAGACCAAGTAGCAGCCGCACAAATATCATCTATTGAAACTTTGGAATGAAAAGCTACAGAGGTGGCCATAGCTCTGGTAGAATGAGCTTTGATTGGGAAAGGCAACTCCTTGCCTGAGTGGGAATAAATGAAAGAGATGCAATCCTTAATCCATTTAGCAATGGTGGCTTTGGCAACTGGAAGACCCAACCTATTCTCCGCAAAGGACACAAACAGTTGGTCAGATTTTCTAGTCTGAGTGGTCCTAGCCAAGTAAAAATGCAGTTGCCTGTGAACATCCAACTGGTGAAAGGTATATTCTGCTCTACTGGAAAAAATTAGGAAAGAAAACTGGGAGCTCCAATGATTGCTGAATGCATAAAGGGGATGCTACCTTAGGCAAAAAGGATGGATTCAATCTAAGGGAAACTCTGTCTTTGTAAAAGATCAAATACGGAGGGGAAGAACAGAGAGCCTGAAGCTCTGAAACATGCTTAGCAGAAGTAATAGCCACTAGAAAAGCCATTTTCCACGACAGGAATTTGATATCACAAGTGGCTACCAGCTCAAAGGGATGGGCAGTTAAGGAGGCCAGAACCAAATTTAAGTCACAAGGGGGCACGGGATGAGCCACAGGAGGCCTGAGGAGCCAGGCTCCCCTAAGAAAGGACTTGCAAAGTCTGTTAGCCATTAAAGAGGGATCTACAGCAACATGAAAATTAGATATAGCCGCCAGTTGAAATTTAAGTGTGGAGACTGAAGAGCCAGAATGAAATAAGGAATCCAGAAATTCCAAGACCTGCAGAACTGAGGCTGTAAGAGGATCAATGCCTTGCTGTTGTGCCCAACAACAAAACCTTTTCCATTTGCTGGAATATAGCTTAACGGTAGACGGCTTGTGGGAAGAAGACAAGATATGCATTACTTCTGAAGAAAGAGAGAGATCTCTAACTAAGGATGGAAGTGGAGTAACCAAGCAGCCAGTCGCAGTGACCGGAGGGACGGATGCGGGAGTCCCAATGGATTGGATAACAGATCCAGTACTGGGTCCAGGATCCAAGGGCCCTGTGCCGCATACTTCTGAAGAAATGGGAACCAAACCTGACGGGGCCAATGTGGGGCGACCAAAATCATGTCGCACCCGACATGGAGAGCCTTCTGAATCACCCTCGGGAGAAGGGGAATCGGAGGGAAGGCATAAAGTAGACCCGGGAGCCAAGTGTGGGCTAGAGCGTCCCTTGGAGACTGTCCCTGAGAGGGCATCAGAGTGAAGAACTCTCTGCACTTCGCATTGTTGGGGCTGGCAAACAAGTCGCAACAAGGGAGACCCCATTTGGTGAAGATCAAAGCAGCCACTCTGTTGTTGAGGGGCCACTCGTGGGGCAACAGGAGAGTCCTGCTGAGCCTGTCTGCAATCAC
The DNA here is from genome assembly GCF_019279795.1 of Protopterus annectens. NCBI lineage: Eukaryota > Metazoa > Chordata > Ceratodontiformes > Protopteridae > Protopterus > Protopterus annectens. Next base: position 1,676,695,239 of record NC_056739.1, read on the forward strand.
ATTGGCTTTCCCCGGAATGTGCGTGGCTACTAAGAAACGTCGAGAGGCTATGGCCCAGTGCCATACTCTCATGGCCTCCCTGCAAAGGGGGTAGGACCTGGTTCCGCCCTGCTTGTTTATGTGCCAAACTACCGACATGTTGTCTGATAGAATCGCAATAGTACCCTGGGGGAGAGCATGATGAAGTGCTTGTAAAACCAGAAGTACTGCTCTCATTTCCAGGACATTGATGTGAAGGTGCGCTTCGCAATCCTGCCAAGTGCCTTGGACAGTCCTGTCCAGATAATGACCCCCCCCCACCCTGTCTGGGAGGTGTCCGTAGTCACTGTGGCAACAGGAGGCTGAAGAGTGAAAGGACGCTCCCGGTCCAGGTTGGACCGACATAGCCACCAACGGAGATCTCGACGGCAACTCTCCATAACCAGAATTAGGTGATCCAAGGGAAGTTCTTGGTATGACCACTGAACCGATAACAGCCATTGCAGCACTCGCATGTGCAGTCTGGCTAACGGTACTAGAAGGATGGTTGCAGCCATCGTACCCAATAACTGAAGAATCTGTCTGGCAGGAACTCGAAATTTGGGTAACAAATTTTGGACCTGAGATTGTAGAACCTGAATTCTCTCTGATGGCAAAAATGCCCGCATACTTTTTGTGTCTAACTCTGCGCCTATAAAGGTGATACGCTGAGATGGCCGCAGCACAGATTTTTTCCAATTGAAAGAGATTCCTAGCGAGAGAGCCAAAGTTACTGTGGCCCTCAACGCTCGAATCAGTAGATGCTTGGAGGTGGCAGTGAGGAGCCAGTCATCGAGATAAGGAAACACTTGGAATCTGAGACTTCTCAAGTGAGCTGTCACTACTGCCAGACATTTGGTAAACACCCTGGGGGCTGTGGTGAGACCAAAGGGCAGTGCACGAAACTGGAAATGACTGGTTCCTAGGTGGAAGCGCAAATGACTCCTGGACTCCTGACATATCAATATGTGATAGTAAGCATCCTTGAGGTCTATGGAGCACATCCAGACATCCTTCTCCAATAACGGGAGAATGGACTGAAGGGTGACCATCCGAAACTTGGACTTCTTCACAAAACGATTCAATAGGCTGAGGTCCAAAATGGGCCTTACATCCCCTGTCTTTTTTGGCACCAAAAATAACCTTGAGTAAGTTCCTGATCCGATCTGGTCGGCGGGGATGGGCTGGATGACCCCTTTTTTTAGCAGCTTTGAAACATCTACGGCTGCCAGATCCCGTTGACTGGGTGGCACGTCCGGGATTCTCCTTGTAGGAGGAGGGGGCTTGAAAAAGGGAATGAGGTAACCTCCGTTACAATGCGAAGCACCCACTGATCCTTGGTTATAGATTCCCAAGCCTGTGGGTGTTTCGCAAAACGACCCCCGACTGGCTCCGGAGAAGCACAGCCGGGCCACATCCTAGGGACGTTGAGGATAGGAGGAACCACGAAAGGATTCGCGGTCTCCAGAGTTACGGGGGCCTCTGCCACCTCTAGGACGGCGTCTTCCTGAGTCCCCCCCCCTGCCTCTGGAGGGGGGATCACTCGGTGGAGTAGAGAAGAACTTTTGGGATTTCCTGAACCACATTTTCCCTCCTCTCTGAGCCTTGGGATAAGGTCTAGAGGGAGCGGAAAAATGGGCCCCAACGGCAGTCAAGGTCTTGCCCTCCGGCTCGCACTGAGTAAGAGTGTCCTTCACCTTGGGTCCAAACAAAGAAGACCCATCAAAGGGGGCGTCGGCGAAGGAAGACTTAAAGGCCTCCGTGAATGTACACAAGCATAACCAGGCCTGTCTCCTAAGAGCCACTCCTGTGCCCGCTGCTCTACTCGCCCCTTCGGCTGCATAGGAGATGAGCCTCATGGATGAGTTGACAATAGAGTTCAGGGTAGTCATCTGGGTGGCTACAGTCTGAGCTAACGCCTCAGGAAGGTTACCCGCAAGGGACTCTCCTAACTCCTTGAGGAGGTCCCTTTGGAGCCTTGTAAAATGACAAAGATAGTTCAGGGACTGCATGGTAAAGGTCGCTGAAGAAAGGGTACGCTTCCCGTACCTATCCATGCTCCTAGAATCCTTATTAGGAGGATGAATAGACGTTGAAGCCTCTGCCACGTCCTGCTGAGTGACAGATGCCACCACCATAGCATCAACTGCAACACCTTTAGAGAGGAATTCTTTCTGGGGAGGAGCTGAAAGAAACTTATTGGGCCTGGTGGGCACCAGTTCCGCTGTGTCAGGATGCTCCCACACCCTTCGAGAGATTAAGTCCAATAATTCGTCGAAGGGTGGAGACACCCAGGAGGAGGAGGGCTGGGCCCCAAAGGCCTTGAGGAAAACTGACTCCTCAGCGGAAGGGGCTTTGGATTGCCAACCACCTCTCTGTCTCAAGATCTCAAGGATATCCGAGAAAGAGACGTCATCCAAGGACGATTTAGGGGACCCTTCCGCATCCTCGAGGTCAGTATCTGAAGTGACGGATTCATCCTGGGAATCGACGTGCTTCCTCTTGCACAGTTTCTTCCTTGGGGGTTCATCCGAAGCAGATTCGGAAGGACCCCCCAGAAGAAGGGAACCCCCCAAGGGGGTATTCTCAGGCCCCAGGACCCCACTGTCATGGGAAAGAATGTCTCCAGAGGCACCAGTACCCAGAACTTGGGATGGTGGGGTAGAAACCTGCTGAACCGGCAAAGTCATGGCCAGCGCACTCCTCATGGCCTCAAAAGCAGGACCTCCAGACTCTGCAGAGGGCACTTGCAGAGAGACCACAGAGGTACCCGGAATGCCTGCGGCAGATGCTCCGAGGGGAAGACTGGGCATCGAAGAGGCAAGTTCTACAGTGTTGCCCTCGGCCCCGACCGAGGAAGACCCAGTACCAAACCCTGACACCAAGGACAGGGTAGGAATGAAAGTCGGAGCAGAGGAACTCCGAGGGGGTCCCAGCTCCGACTGGACGATTCCGCTCCGATCCACCTGCACCAACTCCAACGGCTCCAAGGGGGTTGGAGGAGGAATCAAATGTATGGGATGTGGAGTGGGCTCCAAAGCCGCGTGGGCTGGAGCCGAGATCATTTTGGTAAAAACTGGGGATTGGAACAGCCTCTGGATAACCCTATCCAAATCCAAATCAGATAGCCTAGAGGATTTGGAGGAAACAGATTGGGGCCGAGAAGACATCTGCCTCGGCTCCGATAAGGCAGGAGATCGGCTCCGAAAAGGTTCCAACACTGTCGGAGCCGAGACTGGAACTGACTGCAGCAGTGTCGGCGCCGAAGGCAGCTTTGGAGCCGAGGGAGAAGAGTCTGAGCCGAAAACCTCCATCGGCTCCGAGATCAATGGAGCCGAGACAGGTGAATGGCCTCTCGATGCACTAACCTGCGGCTCCGAAACCAATGGAGCCGAGGAGAGAAGCACCGAGGCAGACTCTTCAGCCATCGGCTCCAAAGCCATTGGAGCCGAGGAAGAAGAAGTCGAGCCTTGTTTTTTAGTTGTCGGATCCGACGGACTGGTCGGAGCCAACAATCTATGCTTTTTAGACATCGGGCCCGACGGACTGGTCGGAGCCGACGATCTCTTCTTTTTGGAAGCTGGAGAAGAAGCCAAAGCTTCTTCAAAAGAAGGCTTAACCAGACCCCTGAGTATCAACTTATTTTTCTTCTCCTGGAGAACCCTGGAGGAGAAAGCGTGACATACACTACAAGAATCCTGTAAATGTTTAGGGCCTAGGCAGTACACACAGATAGCATGGCTGTCTGTAATAGACATCTTATAATTACATTTTGTACATTTCTTAAAACCTGACTTTTGCTCCTTAGACATTTTGACAAGAAAGTCACAATTAACTAGTAATAGCACAAAGGACAGTAACTGAAGTATGGGCTAAAACCCTCTGACTTAAACAGGCTTAGCAACAGTAAAATAAACAGCAATGGACACTACGTGGGCTAAAGCCCTCTAACTTAAACAGACTTAGCCCAAAACTAACTCTGTCACACCACAACAGGAATAGATGAATATCCAATAAGGGAAAAAAACCTTGTCTAGTCTACAAGAAGCGCGAGAAACAATAAAATTAAATTTTCTCCAAACTGAACACAAACACTCACAAAGCTGTTAAAACAGCTGTTTAATAAGATTCCTGACAGAAACCCTATGTAAAAAAGACCAAAAGGTCAAGAAAATCACTTAGCTCCAGCCAAGTTGAGACCACGTTCGTCTTGAAAAGTGGCAAACGAGATCTGGGGAAGCAGGCGTGGTGCATTGTGGGATAAGGGGTAGCCCAGCCAATGAGAGACTTCGTTCTAGTATAGTGGCCGAGTCGGAGCCGACGGATCGGCTCCGAACCCATCTGTTATGAATGAGGTGAGATAGGATCCCATTACATCCACGATAACCATAATAATCTTAACAGCTACAGCAACTGCAAAGCGGATATTTATAAACTTGAGAGACTCATTAAAGTATTTAAAAACATAGAATTTGACATTCTTTATTTGGACACTTGGATACACCATAAGATTGTTCCACAGGGACTCAGATTTAATGTATTCCCTAATAATGTTAAATACGGCTCTTCCCTATACTCGGCTCTGACGGACCTTTACAATGACACAGGTCTTAAAACCTTGCAAATCATTAATGCAGATAATAAAGTAAGAATGTCAGCCCTTAAGACACAGATTGATTCTCTTGATATTGAAATTTTAAAGAATCAAGACTTTCATTACTTTGAACATTTCTACAGGGGCATTCAACAGCGTATTGATAGACATGTTAATACGCTCATTGAAAAGAAAAAACACAAACTGAATAGGGATTTCTTGCAATATAAGAATAAGCAAGCTTACCCTATTAAGAGAAAGCCTAATTTTAGTTCTACTTTCAGGCAAACTCCACAGCCTTATTATTCTGCATTTAATAAGGCGTCTCATTTCATGGCTTTTAATAAGCCGTTTCATAGACCAGATGGTTTCCATGGTAACAGAAGGGCCGTTTTCATTAATAAAAACAGGAGATTTTCTGAGCGTGGTGCTGCTTCTGCTCATTTACAATCATCAACAACTGCTGCTGATGCTTCTACTATGATTGCCACTGGGGCACCTTGTTCTAATAATAACATTTTAGATATAGAAAACAACAATGAATTCCCTGATCTGCAAGACTGTAATAATTCCATTATAGTTTCAGAGAACCGCAACAACTCCACTACGCCATTTTTGTCCCCCATTCTAGTGAACCATCCTTCTACAAGTCACATCAATCTTTCTCCTTCTACTCAAACAGATTCACTGAGAGGGAGAGGTACAATCACACGGAGAAAGAGGGGCCAAAGGAGGTTCCTCAGCTTGGGAACCAGGATTACTATGAGAAGCAGTCTGAAAAAATGACATTTAATAAAAACATTTCTACATCTTCTTTAACACCTAATGGCTCAAAAGGTGATTCTACTGTTTCCACTGATAATTTACAAGTCATAAATTGTCGACTACAATTCTGCTAAAAGGCATCTTAAATTAATAGGTAAAACTTTAAAACCCCTTGAAAGTAACAATACTATTTCCGCTGATGCGTTTAATTTCATGTATGTTCCTTACCCTAATCTGGGTAGGTTATTTGGAATACCTAAGATGCATAAAAATCAAGTCGACCCTCCTTTCAGGCATATAATATCTAACAAAAAAACAAAACTGAAAAAATAGCTGTATATTTAGATTCTATTCTCAATCCACTTGTACAAGCTACAGCATATTATCTAAAAGACTCCTGGGCTTTTTTGAATGATTTACCATAGAAAAAATGAACTTTCCAAATGTATTTTAGTCACATTAGACATCGAGTCATTGTATACAAATATTCCACACATGGAAGGGCTACACTTATTACAGAAGTTTTTGAATAAATACACCACATTTTCTGCTTTTAAAATCAAAACTATAACTACTTTAGTTGCTATAGTTCTTGATAACAATTTATTTTATTTTATCAATAAAATTTATAAGCAGATTAAGGGTGTAGCAATGGGTTCCAAGGTAGCACCAGCCTTTGCGAATTTGGTGCTTAGTGCTTGAGACCTAGAAAATCTTACACTTCTACATAATTTTGACTCAGTTTTCTTGTACAAACAATACATAGACAATATATTTTTTCATGGAAGGTGGATATTAATAACCTTCACACTTTCATTAAGGACTTGAATATTAGTCTGGGATTCCTTAATCTTGTTATTTCTAATTTCGGTAAATCTATCGATTTCTTAGCTCTACAGTTTACAGAAAGAATACTTATAGGAAAAATTTCTTAGATTTTTCAAGTCAACACCCATATTTTATGAAAAATAATCTAGTAAAAGGACAATGTATTCGTATCTCCAGGTTAAATAGTTATGATGATGAATTTAAGGTTCAGGCTGATTTGTTAAAAAAGATGTTTTACCTGAGAAATTATCCTCATTCTTTAATTGACAACATTTTTTGCTGAAGTGGCATCTCTAAGACACTCAAAGTATTTACCTATTCTTAAACATGGTTTTGTTGACTCTATGAAACAGAAAAATAATTCTGATATGTATCTTCGCTTTCCATTACCTATTTCAAGAGATATGTCACTTATTAGACAAATTATTACTGACAACTAGGACATATTGTCTGATTCACAATACATGTGTGACATCTTAGGCAATGCTCCTTCCTCTTCTTTTAAGAGAACTAAATCTATTCGTATGCGCCTAGAAAATAGGGATTCAAATTTTTTTGTTGTACCTGTACCTACCACCACAGGAACTAAAGGTATGTTCTGTTATAATAATTGTGTTGTGTGCCCTCACATTCATACATGTTCACAGTATACTTTCACACATCAAAAATATACTAAGTTTCAGAGACACTTTGATTGTCATATAGTTTCAGTGGTATATGCTGCTGTGTGCTCAGCATGCAATTGTTTTTACATATGCAAAACAACCAGAAAACTCTCAGAGTTAAAGAACACTTAACTGCCATCACACCTTTTAATACTAATAATGCTTTAGCTAAGCACACCTCTTTTTGTAATGTTTCTTTTAAGTTCTTTGTCCTTGAGCAGACTGATCCATTTTTTAGGGATACTGACAAGGGAGCCTGCAGGATTTTTTGCAGGGGGGGGGGTGCAAGCCCAAACCCCGCCCATACAGCCCCACCCCTCCGCTGCCCCACCCACACAGCCCCACCCCACCCACGCAGCCATTCCAGTGTCCCATTACTATTTCTCCCTATTTGTCATAGACACTGTTTAAATCTCTCAGTGCGCATACTGTTTTATGCTTTACTTCTACAGTGATTGCAGATATTTGGATTTCATTTACAACTTTTATTTCAAATTTTATAGCACAAACACTGATAGACATTTATTAAACCTAAACAAAGCAATAGTGTTACAATGAAAAGAGACTTAGCATTAAAACTTCTCTACCTTTGAAACCCACATTCACTGAAACAACATTAAAACTCGCATTCAAAGAAAATGCATCTGGCCAGTGGCAGGGTTTACCTTTGGGCTGTTTTCAAATCATAGGCTCCTTGTACACATTTTTAGAACCAATCAAAAATTATTTGATTCACCTTCCTGACTGTATTAATTATGCTATATATTAATTGAATTATATCCCTTGTATAATACAGCACCACTTGCTAGTGTGTTTTAAATTTATAGTTCTGAACATTTTTCCTTTAAGCAATGAAACAAATCATATGAACCAATGATGACAACCTGCCCAATTCAGAACATTTCAACCATAAAGGGCCACTCAAACTTCTGTCATACAATCCACCAATATCAGTCAATATGCAGAATCTCTGCAGAAGTAAAAGTCATCTGAATAAATTCCACATTAAAGAGATCTGAAACTAATGCAAAGGTTGTTGCTAGAAAATTTTATATTTCAGTATTTCATCTACAAATTCAGTGCCTACTGATCTTAAAGAATACATTGCCCATGCTACATTAAAAAAAATGGTAAGTTGGTATACTGCAACAGGGAATGGGTGGCAAGTTGAAAAACTGGTTTATAGTTACTAGGCATTTCCTCCAAAGGAGGACATTCTCAGGACTGCAGTACCCCATCCCCTTAAAATACAAATCTACATGCTGTGGAAGTAGAACCTATAGACCTCTACATCAAGATGCAAGTATGCAACCTACTGTGCTACTAACACTGCTTTCAAATTCGATACCACAACAGTGATACCATTTGCTTATCAAAACAGTTGCACATTTTAAACAGGCTTAGCATGAGCAGCAGTAAATTTCTCTTCCCTTGAAGCTCACAAGTCCTTAAAAATACACTTGAAAATAAATTCCACCTGCTAACTCTAACTAGGGCATTTCACACTCTCACACATACAACCCTCATCGTGTTAGTGCAAGAAATCTGGACAAAGCCTAAAATAAACAGGGACAGATTATAAATATTGCCCTCATGAACTTAGAAAGTTGCTAAAAATAACAGAATTTGTTAGTATGCATTTTTCTAAAGGATATGATGTCTAAAACTCAAACATCTGTTATTATTTAGCAACTTCAATCCTTTTAGGAGGAATATGGAGCAAAAATCTGGACATTCTACAAAAACCTGGACAGCTGAGGGGTATGCTACCTCACTTTTATACACACACACACACACACACACACACACACACACACACACACACACACACACACACACACACACACACACTATACCTCTCAATCTCTTAGCTCAAGAAATCTGGACAAAGCCTGTTATAATATTGGGGACCAGGGCCCAAAACTAGGGACCCATTTAGAAAGTTGCTATAACAACAGGATTTGTGTTAGAATGCATTTTCTAAAGGATGAAGTCGGAAGCCCAAATACATGTCATTATTTAGTAACTTTAATCCTTAGCTCATCCCAGTGATTTATCAAGAAAAAAATATATTTTTATGAGGAACAGACCAAAAATATAAAGCAAAAATCTGGACATTCTGTGAAAATCTTTACAGTTCCAAGGTATGACACACACATACATTCCCATACCTCCTTAGGATATGAAGCCTAAAACTCAAATGTCTGCCAATATTTTCTGACTTCAATCCTCAGTGATTTTCAAGAAAAAACACAGTTTTATGAGAAACAAACCGAAAATATGAGGCAAAAATCTGGATAATTGTGAGGTATGACCCCTCCTTACTTACTTACACACACAGACCTACCTCCCTCTTACACACATACACACACATATCTTTCCCTACCTATTTCTTACACACACACACACACACACACACCTTTCCCTACCTATTTCTTACACACACACACACATACCTTTCCCTACCTATTTCTTACACACACACACACACACACACACACACACACACACACACACACACACACACACACACACACACACACATACCTTTACCTACCTCTTTCTTACACACACACACACCCATATCTTTCCCTACCTATTTCTTACACACACACACACACACACACACACACACACACACACACACACACACACACACACACACACACACACACACCTTTCCCTACCTATTTCTTACACAAACACAATCAAATGAATGACCTGGCAGCAAAAGCAGCATTGAATTCACACACACAAGCAGCATTGAATAACCTGGCAACACTGAATGAACGACCTGGCAGCAAAAGCAGCTTTGAATGCACACACGCAGCAGCACTGAATGAACGACCTGGCAGTAAAAGCAGCATTGAATGAAGCGAAAACTAACACATGATTGAATTTGAATGATCAAAGCAGAACTCACAGACTTGTTCTCCCACGGAGCATTTCAAATTGCGAGCAGACAACATTGCATCTTATTCTCCCAGGGCGCGAAGCATTTCAAATTGTGAGCGGACGACAATGCACGCATGGATTAGGTTCATAGGTGTGTACTAGGCTAATGGCCCTGGAGCCTTTACAAGCCTAGCCCATAGAAGTGCCCTGGCATCATAATCCATTTAGACAATTCATGCCACTTTTCTTTATGTATGCCATCTTAAGAATGCCAACACTATCTTTGTAAAACATATCTTTAAAATACCATCACGACACAATCAACGTTGTTCTGTGTTATGGTACTCTTACTCTAGCTACAATTTAACACTTTTTTAGAAAGTGTCCACCTCTAAAGTGTTGAGCTTTTTCTCTTGAATCCTTTCATGGTTACACAGAACCCCCACTCCGAACAAGCACCAACCATTTAAAATAATATGGGAAAAAAAAAGATTCCATTTTGATGACAAGTGCATTAACGAAGTGCTACTCTAGACCACTATCAAGGTAAGCATAATCTTGCCTCTATACCTTCCTTTCAACTGTTCAGATTTTTGTAGAATATCTTAATTTTTTTTTACCCCATATTTTTGGTCTGTCCATCACAGAATTTGTGGTTTTCTGGCAAGTCATTGAGGACTAAAGTTACTAAATAATGGCATACATTTAAAGTTTCAGACTTCATCCATCCACAACCCCTTTTTCTATTTTTGAGCATGGGGTTGGGGTGTCACTTCAGCAGTGAATCATCTAGAGCCAAGGTTCACATATCCATCAGAAAATGCACACCAACACATAACCTGCTATGCTAAGTTTACAGTAACATTTAAAATCTGTCCCTATTTGTGACCCTTTGTCCCTCCTTGGCTTTGTCCAGATTTCTTGCATTTAGGGGTTGAGAGGTATGACCCCCCCATATGTCTGACTGCTTACACTCCAGATCTATATCACCCAATTTCCAAAGTTGGGGTTATGTCAAAGCATTACAAAACTACAATTCCAGAATTTTATTTTCTCCAAAGATGAAGTCCAATATCACAGTGTCTTCCAGAAGGTATACACTGGGGCTTTTGCAGAAGATCACATTAATTCTTTCACCCAAACATGGCTGGTCTTTTAAATGCTGGTTCTCTACCAGTGTTACACTAAAATAAAAACAAGTAAATTCCCTCATTCCACTTCAAACTTTTATTTAGCAAGTGTGCTCTCAAAACGTGTGAACAGAAACTTTCTGGGACCCTACAGACTGCTTAAAATTTCCACCAGCTCCACATATATACTACTACTTTTGTACTATAGAATCTTAGGGCATATGTTTAAGTTATACATCACACATACCTTTGCACTACAAACTGAACAGCACCATGTACAAACTTAAGACATCCCAGTCAGAAGCTTATAATCCTAAACTAGTCTGCTTAATGTAAAAGTTCTACAAAATTCTGGTGTTTAAAATCTTGGTCACAGGCCAGTGTGTATGTATATACTATGGTTTCCTATAGATTTCTGTTCAATCATTTAGTATACACTAATAAATCTTGTAGCAATCAATCTCAAACCTTGAGTTTTTATTCTTGCAAGTCTTTTTATTCATATGAGTAAAGACCAAACATTATACAATATATAGGGTTGCCCCCTTTTCAAATGCCCAAAGTGGGACATTTTTGGTACAACCATCAGATTTTGCAGGCTAAAACAAACCTATGGCCAGTACAAAAGACAGACCTTCACTTTTTTGCCTAAATAAAAGCTTATTCTCGTAGCGTTTTAGTTGCTTATTCTGTTTCTTCTAACATGTACATGTTTCAGATACAGAAGAACAGTTTTATGCAACTCTTACATAAAATATAGGAAATAATTTTGTCCTAAAATCTCAGGACATTTGCCACTTTTACAATTGTTTTGCAGGACACAAGTGCCCAAAGAGGGTCTGTCCCTCACAAAGTGGGACAGGTGGTAACTAACGATATAAAAAACAATTATAAATAAGTTGTTTTAGTTTTTTCCATTTCGGAAACAGTATAACTGCAGCCACAAGAAACCTCCTCCAAGGTAATTTGTATGAAAACTAGAAATTGGGCATTTATAGATTTGTTCTTGAATGCAAATGATGCACCTCAGAAAACTGACATAGAACAGTATACAAAGTTTTGCATGTCACAAGGGAAAAATGAAAGTTCATCATTTTGACTTTAGTTTTAAGAGGGAGAAAAGAGTACTGGAATAACATAAAAGTTTCAGAGTTACAGTGAGACAAAAATATCTGACAAATAACTACTACATGCTTTTCACAATGGCAAAAGGTTCAGTACCTAAAGACACCCATCTTACTGAAGAACCGAGCCAAAAACTGAACTCAGCGAGTTAAATTGTTCATTACAATGAAACACAGAACTTTGTGTGGTATATAAACTTAGAAGGGGACAATTTGCTGAAGGAAACAGATTCAATGCAAGAATGAGAATGATTTGTGCAGAGCAACTGAAGTAGCTTTGTCCTAATTAAAGCTCATAACAGAGTCTACTGTGTGCGAGATACAAAAACTGAAAATGTATAGGAGTCATGACAGGTTTAGGAAGCATAAAAAGAAATATCCTGCAACTTAAAAAACACTGCAACTAAACAAGTGTGAAGACGCAATGAAAATAACACTTTGCTAAAGCTGTAATATGATGAAAATAATTCCCAGTCAAAAAGGTTGCATGTACAAGAACAAAATGTGTTACTTGCCAATTCTATTTTCCTAAGAATGTGCACAGACGTAACAGTCTGCAAGAAAAAGGTACATACAATATGTAACCAGAGATTAAGCTAGAAAGTCCGAAATCTGGGCAGAGAAGCTGAACACAACCAAATTGTGGCATTTTAGAAATCTGTGCAGAGAAGCTAAACATTTACAATCAAATTGTGGTGTTTTTAAGCTACACATAGGCAAGTGTGCAGTGTCATATATGTTTACATATTAACAGCACTAAATTATGAAGCAGAATAAACAAGCCGACTTATGTAAATTTCTTATTAATTCTAATCATCATGCAGAAACAAGGTTTAGAAAATATTTACATGTGCCTACTAGAATAAAAAATACAAGCATAGCTGTAGACAGGGAGAATAGCAGATACCATAGTAGATAAGAATCTTTTCAGAAGAGTGACAACTTGCTTGAGGGCTACAAAGACTCAGTTAATGGTTTGGGCTGTTTGCCAGATTGCCACCAAATACAAGTATATCCTACAGGGTCAGTAGCGGTGCTTGCTCCAAAGAAAAACACAATAGCGTCAAGGAGTTGAATTGCTGAGATGAATCACATTGACATCACATATGTTTAAAAACAAGAGTACTTAATGGTTAAGCAGTTAGACCCGATATGTCTGACAGAGCTCAATTCTCCAATTAAATTCTCACATAGTCAGCCTTCTGTGCAGTCTAAATACTCTCTCTCTCTGTTTCCATGAGTTTCTGTTCAATACCCAATTTCTTCCCATGTGAACTGATTACCTTTCCAGCTGCCTACAAGTGTCACACATGTGAATGTGCATCATGCAATAGTCAGAAGGCATGGATGCAAACAATGCAAGCAGCCAAACTAATAATGTTCTTTACACAGGGTATGGACAGTTGCTATGGAGAACATGGAGGCATTTGCTTAAAATAGACATAAGTGATGGTGTTGAAAATTGTAACTGTTTGTGATGCCTCCCCTACCAGAGGTAAAGCAAAACATTCTTTACATAAAATAGTTTCATTAGGTGTTTCCACAAGGAGTTTAGAAAATAAGAGTTCATTAGGGTACAGAACATCCTGACAGACTTGTCTAGACATTCTACACCAGCATCAGACAGTGTATGCAGCAGCTCAACACAATAACTGGTAGCATACAAAACCAGTCTACATGTCACCTCTATCAAGGCAAACAAACAGAACAGTACAGTACCTTCACCTGCTGAGCTGTTCTTATGACTGCCAGTATTTACGGCTACATAACTACATTCAGTAGCCCTTTCTAACATACAGACTCTCAAGTGTCCCCAATGTCCAGGGATGTTGCGGATTTTACTTTTTTGCTCTCTACATACTGAATTTGATGGTTAAAAAAAAAAAACAGTGGCACACCGCAGACAAGAAACAGTGACAACAGTTTAGAGTTACAGTTTCCTTCAAAAAATAAATATCAGTTCATGTCCTCACATTCTGTCAATTTCCAAGCCCATCCATCCACAACCCCCTTTTTTCTGTTTTTTGCACATGGGGTCAGGTGTCACTTCAACAGTGACAATCATCTAGAGCCAAGGCTTACACTGCCAGGTGGCTAGCCCTGTCCCTGTAGTTCTTTCACACCACACACTTGCACCCACACTACCACCTATGGCCAATTTAGAGTGCCCAATCCACCTACTGCATTGTCTTTGGAAGTGTGGGAGGAAAACGGAACACCCAGATGATACACAAGAGAACACAGGGAGGACATGCTGACTCTGCACAGAAGGCACCCCAGCTGAGAGATGAACTGGGGAACCTCTTGCTATGAGGCAACACCACCATCTGCTGCGTCACTATGCCGCCCATATTGTCAACTTTCCTAGGGAACACTACTAAACTTTATAAAGTATTCCTGATTTGAGGTCTTTGTTCCCGATTATTTTTGTCTTTGTCCCTGCCTGGTTCTGTAACCACAAATACTCTACAGAGTACTTTTTCCCTCAGCATCACTTAGAATATTGTGTTTTTTTTTTTAAGGAGGTGATACCCATTTGGAAAGGTCAGACCATCTACAAACCATAAAGGTCATTTTTGCCACTAAGCAAAAAACAAAGTACCAGTAGCCTTGCCATGTACCTGAAATCAAGAGGTGGTCAGTAAAGGAAAGTACTACTTCATGTACCCCTACGGTGTGTCATTTGATTTATACTAGACTCCTTAAAATTTACAGGAATAACTGTTTCAATGTAAAACATAGCTCTCAACCTTCTATTTCTAAAACGAAGAATACTACCTCTCATAATGTGGAACAAATGGACAAAATGGGGAACACTTACTACCAGCTTTCCAACAACTTCAGCTAAGAAGCTTACAGAATAAATATGTGTTACTTTAAGCTTATACAATTATGCTTGGGAGTTAATTTAGTATTGTTTACCATGTTTATAAGCTAAAAATCGTAATACTGAATGTGAGGCAGATCCTTTCAATGTGAAAATGTGATGATTACAGATATTTAAAAGCTCAAAATAAGGAGAGGCCCTCGTAGTAAGACACACCTGAGAGGTATGGAAAGGCGAAGATGCACACTACCCATCATGTTCTGAACTAAGCAGGACACGCAGTCGATGACATGTTTAAATCAGAAGAATGGCATTTAAATTCACCATGCAAAACCCTAAGTATTTCTTAAAAACACTTACTTTAGCAAACTATAACCATAAGGGCACACTACATTATTCACAAAAACACCACCCACGGGCATTACACTGCAGCCTGCAGTTTCTTTATATCCATTTACAGTACAAAGTAATTAAAGCCTGCAATACCGATCTGACCGGTTTTGTTGCTTTTTCAGTTGACAAACAAAAGAATACAAAACATTTCAAATAAATACTCCGAAAAAAAAATGTCATTCAAATTAAACAAATGTCAATACTTCTAGACTCATAAAACCATATGAAACTATAAAACTTTTAAGAGTTGATAGAAAGCTAAAGTTCTCAAATTTACACATTAATCCACTACGCCCGTATTCCAAAGCACACGTTAATCCAGTTTATAAACATACATCTATTGTGGCTGGATACGGTGATAATTTGCCACCTCCCTAATATAGTTTCTTCAAAATATATTCATTTTACCTGAAGAGTCATATTATTAGCCATGGGAACAGATTTTTCAGGACTTCCAAAACGATCAACATACAACTTGCTAAGCCAGCGAGTTATATAAATACACTTTCCTACAACAGAACATGTAAAACTATTTATTTTCTATGTTTACATAGCTAAAAACTTAAGCTACAAAACAAAACAAAAACACACTCCTGCCCCTTCCGTGTAAAGATGTTGGATTTTGATGTGATGCATTATGGGACTGGCCCCGTATCCTTTCTTAAAGAAGAATGCCAAGTCTTTCCTTAAAGAAGAATGCCAAAGTATTTTTTTTTTTTTTTAAAGAAAATTAATCTCCTGGCCAGCTGGTTCCAGGGGGGTGCAAGTGCACCCCCTTACACCTGCCTGCGGGCGCCCTTGGATACTGCTGTGTTTCTTGAGCTTAGGGAACCGAACTGGCAGCTTCTACTTGGTGCAGAAATGCCACCTGGCTTAAATGAAACAATAAATATTAAGTGTACACTCAAATGGTACAGTTAAATTTCCTTTCATATTACTATACATACTATCCAGCTCATAAATTATGGATTACATGTATATAGCTGCACTTTCATTGCTTTTTTTGAAAATCTACTGTTCATCTTATTGCATACTATACATAAATATTGTTGAAATGTTATTGGTTATTGTCTGCTCACATGTTATATCTAATATCTTCATATATGTAACATTCTCTCCAAGTTTTGCATTGTATTCTGAAGTTCTTGTAAACATAAAGAACAAAAGCTTATTCTAATCTGTTCTGAGCCTCAGTCTATTTATTTTGCAGTCGGATATTTGTTTTTACTGAGGTTTATTGATATATATATATATATATATATATATATATAC
>NC_056739.1:1676715539-1676788193 GCF_019279795.1 Protopterus annectens
ACAGGATCCTTGGTTTGGAGGTCACTTATGTCTTTATTTATGAGGTCCATAATGATATCTTCCATGGTCTTACAGATGACACACTGGTCAGGCTTATGAGTCTGTAATTCCCTGGGTCTTTTGCTTGGCCACCTTTGTGAAGGGGAATAATTGTAGCTGTTCTCCATTTCACAGGGACAAAGCCTGTGGTTAGGCTATGATTGAAAATAGTACTTACAGTAGTGGTGATTCCAGTTCATGTTTTAGCCTGTTTAGAAGACAGCTTGAGATGTCATCTGGTCCCATAGAGGCTGTGTTTTAGCCTTGTACAGTGCTTTGAGGACCTGCTCTTCAGATATGTAGGGTGGAAGTAAGTTTGGGAGAAGGCTAGTAAGTCAGGAGGGCATGAGGGAGTGAAATATTTACCAAATGTATCAGCTGGCAGGTTTGCTATATCTGTGGGGTCAGTGTGTGTGATACCATTTGGCCACCAGTTCTGCACATGCTTGGGTACTAGCCCTTAGGTTATGCACATAGCTGTAAAAGGTTTTATGGTTATCCTTGGCTGTACTTGCTAAGTTTCTTTCGAATAAAAAATAAGTCTGTTCAGAATCACATGTCCCAGCTTCATGGAAAAAATCTTACATAATCCCACTTCACAAGTGATGCAACTCCAATGATATATCTGACCCACTGCCATTTTCTCCCCTCTTTCAAAAATTCTTGAAAAATGCAGTCATGAGCAATTAATGGTCCATTTATAAACAAGCAGCCTGCTGACCTCCATGCAACATAGTTTCAGACCAGGTCACAACGCTACCACAGCTCTGTTAAAACTTCCCTAGCACTATTAACCTAGATAGAGACAAAGGCCAGCTGGTTTCTACCATATTTCTGGATCTGTCTAAGGCCTTCAGTACCATTTCTCTTCACTTGGTCTATCAGACACTTCACCAACTGATTCTCCAGCTACCTTTCCAATAGACTCCAGCCTGTTCTTCTTCCTCTCTTTTGGCTGTTCCTGTTAGGGGTCACCACAGCGGATCATCTGTTTCCATTTCTTCCTGTCCTCTGCATGTTGCTCTGTTACACCAACCACCTGCATGTCCTCTTTCACCATGACCATAAACCTTATCTTAGGCCTTCCTCTTTTCCTCTTACCTGGCAGCTCCATTCTTAAAATGCTTTTCCCATTATACCCATCATCCCTCCTCAGCACATGTCCAAACCAATGCAATCTCGCCTGTCTGACTGCGTCTCCAAAGTGTCCAATCTGAGCTGACCCTCTAATATACTGATTCCAAATCCTGTCCATCCTTGTCATGCCCAGTGCAAATCCTAACATCTTTAGCTCTGCCACTTCCAGCTCTGACTCCTGCCTTTTTGTCAGTGCCACTGTCTCCAACCCATACAACATAGCTGGTCTCACTACCCTCTTGTAGACCTTCCCTTTCACTCTTACTGGTACCCGTCTCTCACAAATCACTCCTGACACTCTTCATCCATTCCACCCTGCCTGTACTCTCTTCTTCACCTCTCTTCCACAGTCACCATTACTCTGAACTGTTGATCCCAAGTACTTAAACTCATCCACCTTCGCCAACTCTACTCCCTGCATCCTCAGCATTCCTCTATCCTCCCTCTCATTCACGCACACATATTCTGTCTTAGTCCTGCTGACCTTCATTCCTCTCCTCTCTAGAGCATATCTCCACCTCTCCAGGGTCTCCTCCACCTGTTCCCTACTCTCACTACAGATTACAATGTCATCTGCACACATCATAACCCATGGGGCCTCCTGTCTGATCTCATCTGTCACCCTGTCCATCACCATTGCAAATAAGAAAGGGCTCAGAGCTGATCCTTGATGTAATCCCACCTCCACCTTAAATGGATCTGTCACTCCCACTGCAGACTTCACCACTGTCACACTACCCTCGTACATATCCTGTACCACTTTTACATATTTCTCTGCCACTCCTGACTTCCTCATACAATACCGCAACTCCTCTCTAGGCACCCTATCATATGCTTTCTCCAAGTCCACAAAGACACAATGCAACTCCTTCTGACCTTCTCTAAATTTCTCCATCAACACTCTCAGAGCAAACATCACATCTGTAGTGCTCTTTCCCGGCATAAAACCATACTGCTGATCGCTAATCATCACCTCCCTTCTTAACCTAGCTTCCACTACTCTTTCCCATAACTTCAAGCTGTGACTGATCAGTTTTTATCCCTCTGTAGTTACTACAACTCTGCACATCACCCTTACTCTTAAAAATGGGTACCAAAACACTTTTTCTCCACTCCTCAGGCATCCTCTGACTTGCCAAGATTTTATTAAATAATCTGGTTAAAAACTCCACTACCATTTCTCCTAAGCACCTCCATGCTTCCACTGGTATGTCATCTGGACCAACAGCCTTTCCATTCTTCATCCGCTTCATAGCTGTCCGTACTTCATCCTTGCTAATCTGTTTCACTTCCTGATTCATTATCCCCACATCATGCAACTTTCTCTCTCTGTCATTCTCTTCATTCATCAGCCCCTCAAAGTTCTCTTTCCATCTGCTCAACACACTATCATCACTTGTGAGTACGTTTCCCTCACTACTCTTTATCACCCTTACCTGCTGCACATCTTTCCCAGCTCGGTCCCTTTGTCTAGTCTAGACAGGTACTTTTCTCCCTCTTTAGTGTCCAACCTTTCATACAACTCTCCATATGCCTTATCCAACTCCAACCTGTTAAATGGATTAATTCTTACTTATCCTTCCTACTTGTCAAAACAGGTGCTCCACAAGGTTCCATACTGGGAACACTGGTTTTGAATATTTATACAAAGAAGAAAGCCAAACTAATCAATACAAAAAAAAAACTCCAGATATTTGAAGAAAAATACAGGCAAAGGCACACACATAAGAAAACAAAGAGGACATGTAGAAATTAATATGGTAGAAGTTAAACAAAAAGAACTTGAATTTATGGATTATATGTGAAGTAAAGGATTTAGTGTGGTGAACCCAACACAAGCAATATAGCAGCATAATGGAAATATGGGTCCCTAGATCAAGGAACAACAGGTAGAGCAGGAGGCATCTAAAGAAGGTTTGTAACGTGATGTTACTCTGGAGCCTTCTGTAGGAGGCTGGCATGAAAGTCTAGTTGAAGGAACACATCCAGGGAGGGAGCAGGAAACAGCAGAAACTCAACACAGGTAGTGTTGCAGAGTGATGGGCCAATGGGTTTCCATGTGAAAGAGCAGCAGATGAAGCAGAGTGCGTCTGAAGAGGATTTGTTATATGAGTTGTTTTTTTTTTAATTTTATGTATATAACTTGAAGGAAACAAAGAACAAAGATAGTACTCTCATTACAAAAGAAAATGATTTAAGAGAAAACCTGTTTGATTTACTTGAGATGGATGGATTTGTTAAGACAGATGAAATAAGTATATTATAGAAACTAATTAAGACCCACAATGCGAATATGTGAGAAGAAAGGTCAAACAGATGAAGACAGTAATCAGAACTATTAAGAGAAATTCATGTGATATAACAGAAATAAAAAGAATATATCCTTGTGTAGCTAAACTAAAAATGGATAAAGTGTTACCAGAAAAAATAGTGTAACAGAGGAAAGGAAGGAACCAAGTAAAATGCCACCGTGGAAGAAAAAAATATAGAACTCTATAAAGCAATTAAGACAAGAAGTATCACTATGAAAAGAATACAGAAAAGGAGCAGATCATCGAAAATACATACAAAGATAGACGTGGTAAAAACAATGGGCAGTATCAAAACAAATATTTATCATATACAATTGCCAATAATACTTTAAAAATATCAGCACAGGCAGTGCAACTTGGAAGGGATGCAGATAAATATAAATGAAAACTTCAAAATAAGCAATCCATTGATTACTTAAATGATTTACAGAAAACTGGGAAATAAAGAAAAAGGAATAGAAACACTACCTAAAGAAGAGTACCCTGTTGAACATAACAAAGATACTGAATAGAGAAGAAGAATTAAAGGAAACAGTAAGGGGTTCTAATGTAAAGGACATGAAATGAGATGACATAACATTCAGGGAATTCAAGACAAAGTTAAGAAAAGCTCCTAACAAGAAAACTCCAGGCTCAGATGAACTACCTAACTTCAGGTTAAAAGCATTAACATACTTTCACAAATATTTAACCCTGAGTAAGAAACTTATATGTGCAAACTATATAATAAAAATGATGCAAACAGAGGATCATTGGAAGTTACTGGGCTATTGGCCCTGAGGCCCTTATAAGCTTCATCATAGGTTCATAGGTTGGTACTAGGCTATCGGCCCTAGGGCCTCTACAAGCCCGGCCATAACAATTCCCTGGCTATTTATTTATAGCAGATTACTGTAGTTTAGATATATAATATACATGTATTTATGAAGGCAGCAATTTTAGAAGTGTATTTAAAAAAAATTTTTTTTTAAAGTTTTAACATAAAACATGTTATATACTTAAATAAGAAGAGGCCATATGGTTCTTAAGCCCATATATTTATATATCTGTGTTAATGCTTCTTCAAAGCTTTTTTAATGCATTTTTACTTGTTTCATAGTTATTAGGTTGAGCGACTTTGCACTTGCCACTTGAAATTTGAATGTTAACTGAACGTTAAGTGGTTAATTGATCAATTTTGTTAAATTGATTCTTATACTTATGTATATAAGGATCAGAATGGTTCATTCTGTTAGATCTGATGAAGCGTGCAGGTAGCATGCGAAAGCGCTCATCTCTTTTTTCCTTCTTCAATAAAACGTGTGGAATTTAAGCTAAGACTTTGTGTATTCGTGGAAGACTCAACAATCTATTTATACCAAGCTGTTTTTCATTGTGTTTGCTGAGTCTTTGGGAGGTAAAGGACACTTCTTGTTCGCTTGAAAACTTTCACTATGTTTGGATCTAATGAGGTCAGCAGATATATATGCAATCCTGTGATTGCAGATCAATCAGTTTTGAGGCCCATTCCTCCTTCAGAGTGAGGCATATATAATGTTGGTATACACTAATTTTTACGTATCATTTGATAAGCATGAAGCATTTTTCTTGTCTTCATGTCCAGTCAATCATCCCAAAATTGTAAGTTAGAACAGGAAGAGCAAATTATTTATAGCTAGGACTTTATTCCTAGATTTAAAGGCAGTTTTCATTGCCGGTTTCAGTCTTTTGAAGTATTTCTTACTTAGCTTTATGTGCACTTTTTCATGTTTTAATGTAAATCCTTTGTCGATTCCCAAATATGTATATACTCCGTCCTGCTCCAGTTCTTTTGTTTCACATTCCTGTCTCAGGTTGATATTTTCCTGGTTCTGGAGCTTTCTTCTTTCAGTCATTGCTTGAGTACATTTATCAAAACCAAATGTCAATCTTGTACCATCTGAGAAAGTTTTTATCATATGTAGTTGTGCTTTCAACTCCTCCTCTGATGAACTATACAGTTTAAAGTCATCCACAAAAAGCAGATAAGAAATCATTAGAAAAGGCTATTTCCTGGCAGCCAAACTGAAACCATAGCCTAATCTGTTAAGTAAACAGCTTAATGATTAAGGACAAGACAAAACAGCAACAGTGACAAATAATCACCCTAGAACACCCTCATTGATTTGTTTCCCCTGGGTTAATAACTGCTTTTTGTCATGGCTCAACTTCAGAGTGGCTTGCCCCTGTGTCATGGTCACTGCAATATGAATAATCAATGCAGGTTGTATCTTACACATCTGTAACATGAATGTGAGATGCTGTCAAATAATTTTTTGCAATCTATGTTGTACTTAAATTCTTCCCCTTTTTACAATTCTCTTTTATACCTTTATTTATCAACATGATTTTTTGCTCCACATGACTTTTATGCCACCTTTTTATTCTATTGCCATAACTGATTTGTTTTTCTGAATGACTATGCCCTCTATAAGCTCTCCCTGACTTTTATCCCTCAGATTCTATCAAATATGGATGGACGATTTCCTGCAGTTTCTCCTGCCAGTCTGGTTGATATGGGCATCCTGAGACAGTGTAGCAACTGCCTCATGTACAAAGGCAACCATCTACTACTCCCACATAGGAACACAATTTACGAGATGCATTTACATTAGGAACCTAGAGTCTATACTCTCTTCCTCACAAACCATAGCCCACATGGGTGTAAATGACCCGAGGCATACCTCCCTGGACTGTATGAAGAGAGATAGTATTACTTTTGCTAAGGATGGTGCCACAATATGAACAAAATATGACTGACGTCTATATTTTGCCTAGTTTCTGGTGTCATTCCAAGGGGGCACAATATTTGTCATCATGTGAGGATATTTGAAACAGGTGATGTTTGTTTGTTAAGGCTAGTCTGTCCCTGTCCTCTCTTGCTTTTTTGAATATTGGCTAAAACATTGTCCACCCCCTTAGTGCCTTTTCAGGCAATGTCAAACTGGCAACCTTCCAACATTGCAAAACCAAACCAAAGAAATCTAAAGGTGTTACTGCTCAATGCCTGGAGCCTAAACAAGAAACTCTACTCCCTCCAAGCTCCCCTAACCCTGGATAATGTGGACATCTGTGCATTTATGGAAATATTGTTTAAAGCCATAGAGAGCAACCCAGCAGTGCAGGGCTACAATGCCTTCCACAGATTTGGGCCAGCTACTGTACAGGCAGGGACCAAATGTGGAGGTGTGTCAATATATATCAACAACAAACATACCTCAAAACTAGTCAAATAGGACGACAGGCTTGATCTCTCAATGTTCAGATGTCAATAGGCAAAGTCCCACATCGTATCCTTGCAAACTATAGATCCCCATCTATGATCCAAGAAACTCATTGCTCACACATGGACTTACTGAAAGCTCTCAACATTCAACCCAATCCATACCTCACTCTAAACTGGGATACTTAATAGCCACAAACTGAAAAGCTTAGATCCCTGGACTTTGTAGACACAAACATCTTGGACCAGATAGTCCATATGCCAACTCTGGGTACAACATACTCAACCTGGTGCTCACAAACATGGGATAATGCTGTATCCCCCCTACTGTAATGTCTTCACTTGTAAGGTGAGACTACAAAGCTGCCCACTTTCTAATAAAAAATAATTATGTGAACCTAGCATTTAGGAACTATTTTAAGGCAAACTTCATACTACTAGGTGATAACCTTTTAAAATGTCATGCCCCAAACCCTGAGAACACAGCTACCTATGTGGAATTGTTCACAGAATCCCTGACAATCATATCAATAAATGAATATAGACAGCAGTGGCCACCAGAAATAACCCCAAAACTATTTAAAAAACACCCTGATAGAATCCAAACATAAATCAGGTTATGAAACAAAAGGAAAAAGGTCATAGCCAAGATTAGGAAGTGATACACCCAGCATGACAAAAACACTCTTACCAATCTAACCAAACAAGTGTACTTAAGCCACATTTGAGATAAAGATAGCCCCCAGACAACCACAATGTTTTATTTAGCTATGACTGAAACCTCAAAGGCAGCACACAGCCATGTGCAGAACTGATTATAAATAGAGCCACCTACATAGAACTGGAAGATACAACAAATTTGCTAGCTGACAAATTCAGCACCAATTTTAACCCCCTCTTTCTTCCAGCTGCCTGCCAAGAAATAGCATCAAATAAATTGCATTTCTCTGCCTATAGATTGTGTCTTGTCACAACTTTGTTAGCTTATACAGTATTAGCACTGCTGCTTGGTTGAATTCTGCTGTATTTCTCTGCCTATAGAACTATGTTATATCTCTGTTAACTGATACGGTATCTGATTAATCCTGCTATAATATTATATCTGTACTACTTAGGTGGAGGCCATAATTTCATGTTTTTTGTTGTAACACCTGACTTTGTTTGTATGAACAGCACAGTTACTGGATAACTGCAGAGTTTCTGTTTATGAAGAGTTTTGTCATTGACTAGGATTACATGTTTTTTCATATGTTGCATACCCTAGCTGCCTTTTATGAAAGGTTAAATATCACATTTACAGATTGTATGTTGGGTATCAAAGAGTGGGAACTAACAGATAGGCATACTACCTCTTGCTCTAACATATGTAATCCTACATCTCACTAACCCCACACTTGCATGCACAGACATACCTATTTTTAAGTTTTATTATTCTTTCTGTCTTTCTATAGTGTGGAAGCCACCATTTTTCTGCAGTTAGTATTCCCAAACCTGCACACCTACATATATCTTCTTTTGGCTTTCTTGTTTTCCTGTTTAAAGGCTAGAAAGCTGAAATGCACAACTGTGAAATATAGTGCAGTACTCTTGTTTGCCAAAAATGACCTAATGTGTCTGAGTATTATCATATAGTACTGTACCAATCTAATTCAACCATCAAGCAATCCTTATTAACTTCTCTCTTTGTCTCTCCCCAGTGAACCAAGTGCATAGTAAGCCTGACTACTGCTGCTGCTGTTCCAAAAGTTATCATATACCATTACCTAAATACACTTGCACAGCTGAATTTCACCTGCAGTTGCAAAGGTTCACAAGGAACAATACACTAAATTAAATCTATGTAAGGCAATTCCAAGCCTCAGACTAATAACTTAATTTGAGAAGTCATGCATTAGTGTGTTGTGTTTTGTACTGCTGAATCTGCTGGAAGGATATCCCCACCACTACTTACTTGCCCACAATCACAGGCCTTTTACTGCTGAAGGTGAAGCTAAATTAACATTTTACCATATTTTACTTTTATCAGTGTAATATATCCTTGGAAAGACAATGAAAAGCTCATGACTATAAAATTAGATGCTGTGACTTGAGTCAAGTATTTAGAGTTCAGAGACCTTGTCTTTGTATCCATGAATGTTCTACCTCACTGATTATTCTTGGTGGTAAACCATCTGAGGGTGTTTTTCCCACTCCGTTTGCTTTACTCACTCTGCTCCTCTGCCTTGCCCCCTATCCCACCCACCCCAGTACCTCTTCTCATATCCCAATCAAGCCACTCCCCCTCATTCCTGTAATCTAATTATATACAACTCTACCTTGTCCACACCCACATTTCATTCACGCCTTACAAACTTTTATATAACCAAACTTATCTGCTTTCCCTTATATGCATCATGTTGAATTGTCTTCCTACTATTTATTTATTTATTTGCTTTTGTTGACCGGGAAAGTCCAATGGGCTGAAATGAGCCCATTTTCAGTGGAGGGCCTGGGAGAAACGCTCCATAACATAATACAAGATAGTGGAAGCTAGTTAAACAAGAGTTTCCAAAAGTGATAAGCATTTTATAACTTATATACAGTCAGAAGAAATACTTGGAACTTATTTCAATTATGTTGCTAGAAGTTATGAAATCAACATTGATTCTTGTCAATGTATCCAGTGTATAAAGTGTGTAACACAGAATACAGATAATGAACGAAATAAGCTCCAGGCCACCAACAGGATAAAAAATTCCACAGCATTTAATAAATCCAACAAAACATGAGCGCTTTCATCTTGATGCAAGACTTCATCAGATAAAAACAGTACTAGTGCTACACTTATTTACTTATTTATTTACATTTTATGTATAAATTATACAATGATGTTTTCTATACAAAAAAAAGTGGTACAATATTTGATTCATGGTTTTTATATAAAATTGTCAAGCAATGCATTTTTTAGCTGTCGGTGTCACTTTAAAATTTCAATTGTTTAGGTCATAGGGTATTATATATAACAAGTGTAGCACTAGTACTGTTTTATCTGATGAAGTCTTGCATCAAGACGAAAGTGCTCATGTTTTGTTAGATTTATTAAAAGCTGTGGAATTTTTTATCCTGTTGGTGGCCTGGAGCTTATTTCATTCATTATAGTTTAGTTTGGACTTGGTTGTTTACAGAATACAGATAAGATATACATGTATACATTTATATAGTAATATTTTTGACAGACTATGCAGATTGGCTTATATAGTATGCATAAACAAGTATATGTAACTACACTGTTTGTCATATAACATTGTTAGGGAAAGTAAGTTGTTAGAAGGTTTTTAAGAGCGACACTTAAGAGGGGAAAAATATGAGTATAGAGCTATTAGGGTCATTAATGAAATTAGGTTAATGAGGAACTGGAGATAGTTTTATAACTATAATTAACTAAACTAACTAAATAACTAAAGAACTATAATGCCTTACACCTTACTCTACTCCACTATCAGTAGAATCACCATCTCAAACTATCTTAAATTAACTCCAGGCTTGCCAACTTCTCTTCTATTATACACACGTCAAACTAACTTTGCACCATCATTTTCCTACTGACCAATCCCATTTTCCCCCCACCCCACTTTACCACACAGTCCACAAAGCAAAACACCTAACCACATTGCCATATCCCACCCTGAAGTCAAAATATTTCCAACCTTATTTTAACCTACTCACATATCACTAGATAGCATACATGTCTATTTTCACCTGACACTGCATTCTAACACACAAATACAACTTTTACTATTTTTTAAACCCATCATCACAGCTGACATGCTACTTCTTACCTGTCTAACCTCTTTACTCTTAATTCTCAACCTCACTACAACCATATCTTCTCATACCTCCACACACCAATACATATCAACAACCTCCTCCAACCATCTCCTCAATAAACAATACAGCTTCTTACATATCTCCTCCAAGCTTTTCCTATACCGTCTCATATTATTCAAACTGCAAATTGGCCTCCTCATCATCTATGAAACCACATTTGATACCAGTACTGTCAACTATGAATATAACACACTTCCCATTGTTCTCAGTCCTCATTAACTATCTACTCAAATGTGAGACATACAGCCTAACCCAGGCTCACCCTTTTATCCTAACCACAAGAGTAACCGCAAAGATTTAAACATACTTACACTGAACATTAAAAGTATGTGTAATAAAATAACCCCACTGCATGCCTGGATTTATCAAAATAAACCTGACACTCTAGTCCTTACTGAAACATGGCCCCAGTGTTAAAGACTCAGAAATAATACCTCTAAACTTTGCAATAACCAGAAGAGATAGATCTAAAAATAAGGGTGAGGGTTAGCCCTTCTATATCCCTCTACACTCAACATCACACCTTACACCAGTAATATACCTATATTTTCTAATGCTGAGGTACTAATCTCTTTTGAATTTCAACACATCAAAAAGAATTGCATAATAGTAATATATATCTCACCAGGTCACAATATACCAGTATTGGAAATTAGTTTATCCTGGACATCCCAAACAATAAACCTCGAAACAATAATCTTGGGAGATGAAAAAATTTGATTGGCAAATCATAGCTTTCAACTCCCCCACAAATAGTATAAATCTGTATGTTTTTTCTCAGCTTACAAATACGCCAACAAGATACAGCAAATATCTTACCTGTCAGTCCATCCTTGACTGGATCCTAGTATCCCACACCACCAATTACCCCTCTTTCAGTACATTGTCTAGCTCCCTGAGTGATCATCTGCCAGTTTAATCCATTAGAACAGACTCCCAACAACTAAGACTACACACTGTAAAACCAGTTAGGAACTCAACTCATTTCTATCAGCATAAATTCAACTATCTACTACATGAAATAGCTTGGACACCCCTTAAACAACTACCCCTTAATGATGCTGTACTATACTTTAATAACACCTTCCTTCACATACTTAATACCCTAGTTCCCATTTGTATGAAAAGAATCAAAAATAACTCTGCACAATGTCTATCTAAGGAATTTAAATACCTGATGAAGCAAAGAGACCTGAACAAAATCATGTCAGTTTCAGAACACTACATAACAAAGTGACAAATCTAATCAACATAGATAAGCAGTCATACTATTCCAAGCTTCAACTCCAGCTGAAAATTAACCCCAATAAATTTTTGCATTCCATATCTTCACTACTTAACCCTGGAACAAAGAGAGAGCACACCTCATCACCTGATACCATTCCATCACAAATAGCTGACACCTTTAACAAGCTTTTCATAAAATCAATATCAGACCTACTAACGAGCACCACTTATGCTCCCCCCTACCCTTCACCCTTGTCAGACATCAACCCTAGACTATCAACTACTTCTGACCCTGTCATTGATAACCCTCCTACTCAACAATGTGTCTTACAAACCCCATTCTCATTTCAGCCCATACCCTCTGACACCATTAAGAAACTGCTACAAAAACTAAAACCCTGCTCCACCTCAGTTGATAATCTTCCACCTCACTAACTCAAACTGGCTGCCAACATAATCACCTATCCAATCAGTATCCTTATAAATAAGTCTTTATCTGAATCAGAAGTACCTACCATATGGAAACAATCTCACATCACCCCCATCCTCAGAGAAGGCAACTCTTTTTAACCATCCAGTTTCCATCCTATATCCATCTTGTCACCCATATCCAAAATTCTCGAGAAAGGTATACATCAGCAGGTAATGCAATATCTATTGCAAAATAATCTTCTTACCAAAACTCAACATGGCTTCCGACCCAGCCACAACACAGCTACAGCCCTGTCATCTTTTACAGACACTGTAAACAAGGCCAGAGATGCAGGATCCTATACTGCTTCAGTATTCTTTGATCTCTCCAAGGCCTTTGATACACTGTCTCACCCCTTACTATTGAACACACTAACTTAGGCTTCTCACATAACACAGTAAAATGGTTTCAGAGCTACCACAAGCATTGTAAACAAGCAGTGAAATGGTCCATTGAACTTTCACCCTTTCTCCACAACCCCACTGGAGTCGCTCAAGGCTCCATCCTCGGACCACTACTCTTCAACATTTTCACAAACAACCTTCACACTACCTCGCACACTAGAACCCTCATTCAGTACGCTGGTGATCCTACCATAATATGTACCGCTCAATCACTACCAGAATTACTTTCAAAAACTCAACAGTCCTTTACTGCAGTCAAATCCTGGCTAAGAAATGCCCAACTTTTTCTTAATCCAAAGAAGACTAAACTAGTACTCGTTCACCCCCCAAAACACTTCCCCTGTCACTGATCATTTCAACATCCTTGCATCTGACAACACTGTCATAGAAATTATGCAGTAAACCAAACTTTTAGGAGTTATCATTGACAATAAATTTTCATTTGACCCCCATAAACAGCAAAATATAAAGAAAACTAATCAAAAATTGGGACTGTTAGAAACAAATGTTTCTTTACTGCAGCAACCAAAACTACCTTTGCAAAAACATTTTTACTTCCCTCACTTCTTTACAGTACCCCTATCCTAACTAACTTACAAACCTATACCCTAAGCAAGATGGAACAGTGTTACAACAAAGTTGCAAAGTTTGTCACAACCTCTAGATATCTCACACACCACTGTAAACCACTACTAGAACAAAATTGGCTTGAACTCATTTATTCAGCTATCTGCCTTACACAACCTCAAGCCTACTGACTGCCCTGCACTAGCCAATTTAGTCACGCCTTACACACTAAACTGATCTCTACGATCAGAAGACAAAAATCTCTTGGCTATCTCAAAACCCACAAGAAAACCAGGTCACTCTCTGTATTTTTACTCTGTCTCTATACTATGAAATTCACTACCTCTAACTATCAGGTCTTTGCCTATTCTAACCCATTTCAAATCCTCCTTAAAAAAATCATCTCAAAAATACATGGCTCTGCTGCTGCATAACGGCTGCCTAATGCTCTGCTCTTTCCTCTTCTTCCACACTAGCCTCGTCCTCCTCTTTTGTCACATTTCACTCCCTCACAGTCTGCAAGGCCATAAAGCTCTCCTAACTCCATTTATGTCTTTATACCATATCCTTAAGTTACTGCTCAAGCTGTAATGTCTCTCTTCTTAGCACTCTCACTGTCTTTCTGCATCACTAACTTTCTGGCTATTATTTTCCTAAGTGAAATCAACCTTCCATTTTTTTCATGTACTATAATTGTCAGTATCATATATTGCACTACCTACGTACTACATTTGGAGACAATCTACTCATAGGCTCTGTATATGATGAGAGTGACTTAGACTTGTCTAGATGTGTAATGTTGTAACATAGTTTCATTCAACTTATTTTGTATAGTATCGTATAGTATTTCTAATCTCATTTGTATTGTATTGGATCATACTGTATTTGTTCTTTATGTGGAGCTTTTCTCCCAGTGCCATTGCTGAAAATGGGTTTTGTAGACCCAGTCAGATCACCCCCGTAAACAAATGTCAAATAAATAAAAGTAAATAAATAAATAAATATTGTCTGTTATCTCGTAATAATGATACTGAAACTACTTCTATAATTGTACAGTTTCTAACGTCTGTTGACTATGTGTTTTAAATGTAGGCTGCTGTATATGTACATACTGTTAGTCTATCTGCACCTGTAATATAACAGTAAGCATTCTCTCATACTCTGAATGCTGCAGCTTGTCTCCTTTTCTGTCTTTTTCTTTCCTTATCTATGTTGTTCAGTTGGTTGCTTGTCTCATTTACCTATTTCACTTCTCCTTTCTTCCATTTTTCTCCTGGGTTGTAAAAGTCTACAAATCACCCAATGTGAATTTCGAGTAACATCTACACCAAGCTCACTGCTTTAATACTCTGGTCTGCAGTGCACTGAAATAAAGTAAATGTTTCAGATTCATTTTATCATTCTCCTATAACCTATATGTTCTTTGTAAGGCTGTCTGAACTCCACTGGGCACCACCTTTACTATCACCCTCCTTGTTCATCTCCATTTTTCTGCAAATACTTGTCACCCCCTTATATTTCCTTCCTTCCTTTTTACCCCATCTCACTACTTTGTGTTAACTCTGTGATATCTAGTAAACCTTGCATTTCTCTTCCTTTTACCCTTTCCTTTGCATTCCTGTCAATAAATATTCTATAATAGTCTAAGTACTGATTATTGTATTCTACTTACATTTCCAATGATAGGGTTCTGCTGACAGATGCAGTCTGGTTCTGTTCTTCCCACTCCATTCACTCCGCTCACTCTGCTCCCCTCCCTGCCACCATATCCCACCCAGTACAGGGCCTCTACTCATATCCCTGGTAAACCACTCCCACTAATTTCCTTATCCAATTATATAGACATCTACCCTGTCCACCCTCACATCACTTTCATAATGTACCTATTTTTAGTTCATCCAAATTGATTTGCTTTCCCCTTTCTCTATCACTTTGAATATCACTTCCCCCTAATACAATTCTTTGCATCTTGCTATACTTTAGTCCTCCCTATATAAACACTACCTCTGACTATCTTACAATCACTCCAGGGTTACCTCCTTCTCTCCTCCTACTCCTATGTTTTTCACTCCACCTATTAATACACACATCAAACTAAAATAACACCATACATTTTCTATTCACCAATCACGTCTCCCCTCCACATATCAGAAATTTAAGACAAAACACCTACCCAAACTGTCAAAGTCCACCCTGAAGGCAACACATTTCCAACCTTACCTTAAGCCACTCCCATATCACTAGTTAACATGCATCTCTCCTTACACCTGATATGTCATTCTAACATATAAATACCACTTCTACTATTTGTATACCCACCCTCACACTATACATGCTCCTCTTAATCACCTTAACTTCCTTAATCTTAATTTTCAACTACGCTACAACTATATTCTCACATACCCCCATTTACCAATACACATTAGTAACCATGTCTAACCATCTCCCCAATAAACAACACAGTTTCTCACATATTTCCCGTATACCGTCCCATATTATTCAATCTACAAATTGTCCTCATCACCTCCTATGAAACCAGACTTGACACCAGTACCATCACCTATGTATAAAAATGTATTCCATGGTACTCATTCCTCTTCACTTACCTACTCTAAAGTGGAGACATACATTCTAACCCAGGCCCACCCTATAATCCGAACCCCAAAAGTAATCCCAATGGTTTAAACATACTAACACTGAAACATAGAAGTATGCCCCACTGCATGCTTGAAATGATCAAAATAAACCTGACATATTAGCACTTATTTATTCATTTATTTATTACATTTCTTAACCAGGAAAGTTCACTGGGCCTAAAATTAGCCCATTTTCAATGACGGCCTGGGGAGAAGACCTCCACATTTAATTACATGCAAGGAAAAGTTGCACACAATATAGAGTATATAAAACAGTTATAGTACATGAAAATCAAATTGATAACAACAGTGAAGAATTGTAACAATCATGGTATGAATGTAGAACTAGAAAAACAGTATGCATTCAAATAACTTATAAGAATATATATATATATATATATATATATATATATATATATATATATATATATATATATATATATATAGATATAATATTTGTGGCAGTGATGACTATTCACTTAAGGGTAAGAATCGCAGGAGACAGATGGGCTAAGTGGTAGGGATAAAGTGACAGCAGAAGGAGTTAGAATGGTAGACAGAAGGAAAAGATATACCAGTAAATAAATGGAGAAGAGTAAGGTTCCAGAGAGGGAAGTCAGGCTTTGGGGTTATTTGTTAGGATGCAGATGTATATCCAGAGAGATGAGAGATGTAGTCTGAGGGATGTTGTAAAGGAAGCAGGACTACTGATGGTTCTGATTGAAGGAGGGAGATTTTTCCATAGCTTTGAGACAGTAAAAGAATCGAACATTTGGTCGGCTGAGAGTTTAGGTTTATGAACTGTCAGTAACATTTTGTTTTCAGACCTAAGGGGTCAATTAGGATGGTACATGGTCAGTATGGAGGAGAGATATGGGCAGATTACTGGGTAGTAAATACGTTTATAGTCAGTAGTTAATTGTAGATAAGTGAGGTTGTGAGGGAATTCAAGCTAATTTAGTTGATGCAGAGATGAATAGTGGTGGGCTGAAAATTTTGCATTAATTACAAATTTGGCAACTTTGTTGTAGCATGAGTCGAGTTTAGTTTACAGGGAGGATTGAATATTGGTGAGGATAGGGGCACCATATAAGAGAGTTGGAAGCAGGAATGATAAGTCAGGAGTCTTTTTAGCACAGAAGCTAAGAAAATATTTGTGCCTATAAAGGACACCTAGCTTTTGATGGGTTTTTTGATGTTACTGTAGATGTGAAGGTCAAAAGTTCAGTTATCATCAATGATGACACCAAGCAGTGTGGTACTAGGGACGACTTCAATGATAGTGTTATTTTGGAAATGAACAGAGAATTCAGACTTGTCAACGGGGCTAGATATATAATTTTTTTTTTGGGGGGGGATAAATATTAAGAGTTTTGTTTTACTGAGGTTGAGGGCAAGATGGTTCTGTGACATCCAGGTTTCAGTTGAAGTAAATGCTTCTTGAGTAAGACACTGTAGTTCAGAGACAGATTTAGAAGAGCAAATAATAGTGGAGTCATCAGCATATTGGACAACAGTACTATGGATAAGAGTGGCATGGGAGTTGTTACAAATATACTGAATAAAAGGGGACCCATTATAGAACCCTGGGGTACCCCTGTATTTGTATTGATGAAAGGGGAGATGGAGTGCTGCCATATAGTAAATTGCTGCCTATTCTCTTCACATCACTGACTCTCACTAAGCAAACTTCAGTGGCTGGAATTTCTGCATCTTCTCATACAATCACAACTTCACACTACCTTTTCCATACTCAACTCTTTTTGTTTTTACTCTCATATGTAGTAAATTTTAGCCCACTACTATCAGTGCAACCCTTAATCTTCATATTTTTTTTCTTTTTTCTGTATTATTAATTTGGTATTTGCAGTGTTTTTAATAATTTTTGTTCTGTATGTTTATCTTTGCTTATGCTTGCTTATGTTTGCTGGGGCTCATTCCCTTTGGGTCTCCACTACAAATGGGTTGCTTACTATCAATGCAATGCAAATAGTTAATAACCTTTTTTTTTTTTTTTTTACAATTATTTTGTATTGTGATTGTTATTTAATATTTGTATATTGTCACTTTATTTTTACTTATGTTTGCTGGGGCTTTTCCCCTCGCGTCTCCTCTGAAAATGGGTTTGTTTGCAAACTCAGTTGGACTATCCTGGTTAACAAACATGAAATAAATAATAAATACATATTGCTGAGATAGTTAGAAAAGCAGTGTAAGTTAGGGGGTGAGATACCAAGGTTCGAGAGTTTAGTAAACAGAAGGGAGTGGGAAACTGTGTCAAATGCTTTTTATATCTTAAGAAAGAGTACAGAGACTATATGCAGCCAGCATCTTGAGCTCTGTTTACTGTGTCCAGGAAGGAAGTGAGAGTGGTGCTAGTGCTATGTCCAGGCCTAAAGCTATGCTGAGTGGGGGAAAGGGGTTGGTGTTTGACCAGGTAACCAAGAAGCTGAGAGTGAATGCACTTCTCTAGTATTTTGGAGATGGGGGAAAGAATGGCGATAGGCCAGAAGTTGGAGATGTAAGAGTTGTTATCACACTTATGAAGTGGGAAAACAAATGTTTTTTTCCAGATATCAGGTATACGTGATTTCTGAATGGACCTATTGAGGAGAGTGCTGATGGAGTAAGCTATGGAGTAGGCTGATAGTTGTAAGAATTCTGCAGGTAGGTTATCTGGGCATTGGTGCATGGTTTTAGTTTATGAAGACATTTTGTATGGTGGAGGTCAGTATGGGTGAGAGTGAGAAAGTAGGTAGAGGAGTAGATGGGGAAAATGCTGATGGTGAATCTAGTGGTTCTACATTGATAGGTGGAAAGGTGGTGGTAACCTTAGCAATGGTGTCAATAAAATATGAGTTAAAGAGAGAGGCTAACACAGAGGGTGTTTTTTTCTGGGTTTGGGCATGGATTATTGCTAGTTCCTGGATGGAGTAGGGAGCAGATTGCTCCCCAAAATTTCTTGGGGTTTTGACTATGTTTGTTTTGGAGGGATTAGAAGTGTTCTTTTTTGTTCATAGGTAGGTACTCGGCTATTGGCCCTAGGGCCTATATAAGCCTAGCCAAAAAGGTACCCTGGCTTTCACCACCCAAGAAAATTATTTTCCTGTGCCCCTGTAGAGCAGAGCCACAGAGGTGATCCCTGTGGTGAATTTCCTATTTCCCATCCAGTCATCAATTTTTTTCTTGAAGAGTGCTAATGAGGAGCTTTGTTTGATATAGATAGGTAATTTATTCCAGAGTATGGGAAGTCTCTGGGACAGGAATCTATCCCTCCAGCATGTTCTGTTTATTGTGGTGACAAGGTTTACGTCTCTAGAGCATGTAGCTTGGAGGGATTGGGATTTCTTAAAGTGGAGCATGTCCAACAGCTCTGGGTTTGACATAGCTTTGTATGTTAGGCAGAGTTTGCCTCTGAGTAGGTGATATGCGATGGAGTAAAGCTAGAGTTTTTTGAGACGGTCTGCATAGGGCATCTGTTTGAGGCTGGTAATCCTCTTTGTGAGGTAGTTCTGCAGCCTTTCCAGTTGTTGTAGATGTCTTGTGAGGTACATACCAAAAGGGGCATTGTACTCTATAATGGGTCTAATGAGTGACGAGTAGAGGGGAACAATGACCTCTTTTTTCCTGGATGAGAAACCTTTTGTGATGAGGTGTGCCACGTAGAAGGATTTCCTGACTACTGTGGTGATGTGATTATCAAAGGAGGGACTACTGTCCACCTGTGTCCCAAGGTCTCTTATCACACTTTCAGTGTTAAGTAGACTACCACCTATATGGTAGCTCATAGGTACAGATTTTTTACCAAAGGGGACGACAATGCACTGTTTGGCATTGAGCTTGAGGCCATGGCTTTGACAGCAGGCATCTGTCTCAGTGAGGCCCTTTTGTAGGATTTCCACATTGTTAGGAGTTTCGATTATGTCTCCTAGTTTGCAGTCATCTGCGAACTTCATTAGCCAAAGACCTTCTGTGTTAGCCTGTACTTCGGAAAGGTAGATACCAAACAGGAGGGGATCCAGGAGTGAACCCTGTGGAACTCCACTTGTCACTGTTCTGAAGTCGGATTTGGAGTCTGCTACTTTCACAGTGTGGGTTCTGTCAGTGAGCCAGTTGGCAACCCATTTTGTGACATAGGGATTTATACCTAGTTTAGTGAGTTTACCTATAATTTCAGAGTGGGGGATGGTGTCAAAAGCCTTGGAAAGATCTAGATAGGCTGTGTGAATCACCTTACCCTCATCTATGGCTTTGGTGATTGCTTCAAAGAAGTCAATCAGGTTTAGGAGACATGATCTGCCTTTTACAAACCCAAATTGGATGGGGTCCAGAGTTGGAGATTACCAATATCTTTGTTTATAAGTACCATGATGATACGTTCCATGACCATGCAGACCAGGCTCATTAGACTAATTGGGTGGTAGTTCCTGGGGTCCATGGTGGCTTCCCCTTTGTGGAGTGGGATAACCATCACTGTGCTCCATTCAGTTGGCACAAAGCCTGAGATGAGGCTATGATTGAACATGGTGCTTAGGTGGGGTGCCAGTTCATTCTGTAGTTCATGCAGAACACAGCCTGGGATGCTGTCAGTTCCCATGGATGCTGTGTTCTTGGCTTTGGAGAGTGTGTTTTTTACCTGTGCAGCCATGAATACAGGAACTTTGCATTCATCCAGTATAGAGATTGGACCTTTAGGGGGTGAGAGGCAGGTAAAGTTAGCACTGAACCTATCTGCCAGGATGTTGGCAATATCAGTTGGCTCTGTATACTTAGTGCCATTGTGTTGTAACTCAGAGCAGATCTGAGTGTTGCCATTTAGATTCTTGACATAGCTATAGAATGCTTTGTGGTTCTCTTTAAAATCATTGGCGATTTTTTTTTTGTAACTAGCTTTGGAGGATTTTATGAGGGATCTTAGTTTCTTACTGAGGCTGACCAGGGAGTTCCTCCAATCATGGGATTTTACTCTTTTTTGCAACAATTTTTTCTTCTGTTGTAGAGTTTGTTTATGGCAGGGGACCACCAGATTGGCTTTATTTTTTTGGAGGATAGCATCTTGGTTCTGTTAGGGATAGCATGATCCATGCACTCATGTAAGTGCTTATAAAGTGCATTTGTGTAGGATTCAGCAGTCATACCTCTATTGTCTGTCTGCATGGGCATCATGAAGTTTGCCACTTTTGTCTTAAGAAGCATGAAGTTGGCTTTGGAGAAATTTTTATGGTGGTTTCCCTAATGGGGGGTGGCGTCGGGATGTGGATGTCTAGGGTGATTAGCTTGTGGTTGGATCTGACTAATGAACTGAACTCTGGTGTGAAACACCGGTTGCCCATGTTGGTAATGACTAGGGTATTGCTGCCCCTGGTGGGGGTGTAGATACGTTGATCCAAGGTGTTGGAATTTATGAATTCCAGAAAACATTGAGCAAAAGAGTTGGTACATGAGTAGTTCCCAGTTAATGGTGTGGTAGATGAAATCGCCCATTATTAAGGTGTTGGGTTATACCCTAATATTTTCCAGTGTATCAAGAAATGAGGAGTGGGAATCCTGGGGCATGATGGGGGATCTGTAGCAAGTTACAATTTGGATTGTGGTCTTGCCCAGAGTTAGTTGCACTTGGATAATCTTGGATGCATTTTGCTAAGCAAGTAGCCTGGAGGTGTGGATATCCTTAATGAGTATGGACACGCCTCCGCCTTTAGTGTTTCAGTCCAGGTTAGGTGGCCGAAAGGTGTGGTATGAATTGCAGGGATGCTCTCTGAAGCCTTGAACCAGGTCTCTGTCACTGCACAGATGTCAATGTTCCCAATTTTAAGGAGTGCCTTGTGTGAATGCATTTTGAGGTTTAGACTTCTAGCATTAAGTAGCATTACCCTCAGATTTTATTTGCTTGTACCTGTTATGCTAGTGAATTTGTCATTTGAACCTTGCCTAAAAAAGGCACTATAGGGGTAGCAAGAGTCTTAAACAGTATCCAGAATTCCAAGGGCGACACATGCAGGCCATCTCTGACAAAGCATCGTGGTCTGTCGATCATGTCATCTCAAGCAGACAGATATTGGATCCCCTTAGAATGACACCAGAAGCTTAGCCAATTGTTGAAATCAATCATTTTGTCCTTGTACTGTGGTATCATTCTTGGTGATGGCAGGATGATACTCAGGGCTAGCATAATACCTGCCTGGGCTACAAGATTGAAGAACTCCTCCATTGCTCTTTTCATGTAGTCCCTGGAGGTACATCGCAGGTCATTCACACCAACATGAACAGTGATAGAGTCATATTTGTACTTGTTGTGGATTGACCTGAGTGCATGTGTTATGTGGTGGATCTTGGCACCTGCCAGGCAGCTGACAGTAACTTTCTCCTTGTTTAGCCTGGTGTGTGGAACATCAGTGTGCCTGACTATAGAATCATCTATGACTAGATGTTGGATACATTGTTATGCCTTACGGGCTGTGGCTGTGTGGCACACTGAGTTTGTGGGCTATGTGTTTTTGACAACTACACGTTTAGCCTGATTGTGAAGTTGTTTATATTGCATGAGGTCAGAAGGATTTTTGTTTTTCTGCCAGGCTTTCCAGGCTTTATCCCTAAAGGACATAATTTGCTTTGTGGACTTTTCAAGCCAGCTGGCATGTTCATAGGTACATAGATAGGTACTAGGCTATTGGCCCAAGGGCCTATGTAAACCTAGCCAACAAGTTTCCCTGGCTTACGCCACCCAAGAAAGTTATTTTCCTGTGCCACTGTCGAGCAGAGACACAGAAATGATCCCCAGGGTGTATTTTCTATTTCCCATCCACTCATCAAGATTTTGCTTGAAGAGTGCTAATGAAGAACTTTGCTGGACATAGATGGGTAGCCTATTCCAGAGTATGGGAAATCTCTGGGACAGGAATCTATCTGTCCAGCAAGTCCTGTTTATTGTGGTGACAAGGTTTAGGTCCCTAGAGCTTGTAGCGTGGAGGGATTGGGATTTCTTTAGGTGTAGCATGACCAACAGCTCTGGGGTTGGCATACCTTTATATGTTAGACAGAGATCACCTTGGAGTAGGTGATATGCTACGGAGTAAAGCTGGAGTTTTTTGAGCTAGTCAGTGTAGGGCATTTGTTTTTGGCCAGTAATCCTCTTTGTGAGGTACTTCTGTGGCCTTTCCAACTGCTGCAGATATCTTGTGAGGTACATTCCAAAAGGGGTATTGTACTCTATAATGGGTCTAATGAGTGTCGAGTAGAGGAGAACAATTACCTCTTTTTTTCCGGATGAGAACTCTTTTATGATGAAGTGTGCCATGTAGAAGGACTTCCTGACTACTGTGGTGATGTGACTATCAAAGGAGAGACTACTTCCACCTGGGTCACAAGGTCTCTTATCACACATCCGGTGTTAAGTAGATTGCTGCCTATGTGATAGGGGATGACACTGCACCTTTTGGTACTGAACTTGAGGCCATGGCTCTGACACCAGGCATCTGTCTCAGCGAGGCCCTTCTGTAGGATGTCCACATCATTTGGGGACTTGACTATGGCTCCTAGTTTGCAGTCATCTGTGACCTTCGCTAGCCAGAGGCCTTCTGTGTTAGCCTGTACTTCAGAGAAGTAGATACCAAACAGGAGAGGTCTCAGGATGGAACCCTGTGGTACTCCACTTGTCACTGCTTTGAGGTCAGATTTGGAGTCTGCAACTTTTTCAGTGTGGGTTCTGTCAGTGAGCCATTTGGCAACCCATCTTGTGACATAGGGATTTATACCTAGTTTAGTGAGTTTAGCTATAATTCCAGAATGGGGGATGGTGTCAAAAGCTTTGGTGAGGCCAAGACAGGCTGTGTGAACCACCTTACCCTCATCTACAGCTTTGGTGACTGCCTCAAAGAAGTCAATCAGGTTCAGGAGGCTTGATCTGCCTTTCACATTTTTAGCCAGAGAGGGGCAAGACTATTTAGGATCCTAAGAAATGTGGAATTAAAGAATTCCACAGCTTCACTGAGTCAGAAATATTTTAGTGGATTCCAGTTAGTGTTCTGCAAGATATCATTAAAGGTACTTGGGTAGAAGTGGGATAAATCTCTGGTACGCCTATATTGCTGTATGTTTGGTACAGTGGTCGGCTTACATATCATGAATGCTGGTGAGTGGTCACTAATATCATTTGGGAGTGAAACATGTCTACACCCGTATGTAAAAAACTTAGAAATAATACCTCCAAACTTTGCAATAACCAGACGAGATAGATATAATAAGAAAGTGGTAGGGGTGGCCCTTCTATAACCCTCTTCACTCAGTATAACACCCTACACCAGTAATATATCCACCTTTTCTTATGCTAAGGTACTAACCTCTTTTTAGAACCTCAACACGAAAAAAAAAAAAAAAATTGCATAATAGTAATATATATCCCAACAGGTCATACTATACCAGTGTTGGAAAATATATTATCCTGGACATTCCATACAATAGATCATGAAACAATAATCTTAGGAGACATTAATATAGACAGGATAATATATCTTCCAACCCCCCCATAAATAGCATCAATCTGTATGTTTTTTCACAGCTCATCAATAGTCCAACAAGATACATCAAAGATCCTACCTCCCAATCTACCCTAGACTGGATCCTAGTATCCCACCCCATGGATTATCCCCTCTTCAGGTACACTGTCTATTTCCCTGACCGATCATCTGCCAGCTTATGCAATTAGAAAAAACTACCAACAATTAAGTGCGCACACTGTAAAATCAGTTAGGAATTTAACAAATTTTTGTCAGCATAAATTCAACAATCTTGTGCATGAGATAGAATGGACACCTCTTAAACTACTACTTCTTAATGATGCCATACTATACTTTAAAAACACCTTCCTTTACATACTTAATACCCTAGCCCGCATTCATTTGAAAGGAATCAAAAATAACTCAGTCCCATGGCTCTCTAAGTAATGTAATCACCTGATGAAGCAAAGGGACCTAGCCTGGAAAACCTGGAAACTAAATAAAAATAAGCAAAATCATATCAACTTCTAAACACTATGTAACAAAGTGACAAAATTAATCAACAAAGATAAAAAATCATACTTTTCCCAGCTTCATCTCCAGCATAAAATGAAACCTAAACAATTTTGGGGTTCCATATCTAGTCTACTTTACCCTGGAAAAATAGATATCACACCCCATCACCTCATACCCCTCCATCACAAATAGCAGAAAAGTTTAACAAGCATTTCATAAAATCAATATGAGACATATGAACACCCCTAACACTGGACCCCCCTACCCTTCAACCTATTCAGGCATCAATCCTATACCATCAACTATCTCCAACCCTGTCATTAATAATCCCCCTATTCAACAAAATGTCATAAAAAACCCATTCTCATTTCAGCACATACCCACAAAGATCATAAAGAAACTGCTACAAAAACTAAAACCCTGTTCCACCTCATCTGATAATCTTTCACCACACTACCTCAAACTGGTTGTCAACCCAATCGCCTACCAAATCAGTATCCTTATTAACAGGCCTTTGTCTAAATCAGAAGTACCAACCAGATGGAAATAATCTCACATCACCCCCATCCACAAAGGAGGTAACTCTATTGAACTATCCAATTTCCGTCCTATATCCATCTTGTCACCCATATGCAAAATTCTTGAGAGAGGTATCCATCACCAGATAATGCAATACCTATTGCAACACAATCATTTAACCCAAACCCAACATGATTTCTGACCCAGCCGCAGCACATCTACAGCCCTATTATCATTTATAGACACTGAACAAGGTCAGAGATGCAGGAGGCTATACAGCCTCAGTATTCCATGACCTCTCTAAGGCCTCTGACACAGTCTCTCACCCCCTGCTACTGAACACACTGTCTAACTTAGGCTTCTCACACAACACAGTAAAATAGTTTCAAAGCATCCTCAATGATTGTAAACAAGCAGTGAATGGTCTAAAAAACTCTCACCCTTTCTCCGCAACCCTACTGGAGTTCCTCAAGGCTCCATCCTCAGACTCCCTACTCTTCAACATTTTCACTAACAACCTTCACACTTCCTCCCACTGTAGAACACTCATTCAATATGCTGATGATTCCACTATAATCTGTACTGCTCAATCACTACCAGAACTGCTTTCAAAAGCTCAACAGTCCTTTACTGCAGTCGAATCCTGGCTAAAAAATGCCCAACTCTTTCTTAATCCAAAACACATCCCCAGTCACTGATCATTTCAACATCTTAGCAACTGACAAAACTGTTATAGAAATAGTGCAGGAAACCAAATGTCTAGGAGTAATTATTGACAATAAACTTTCTTTGACCACTATAAATAGCATAATATAAAGAAAACTCATAAAAAACTGGGATTTGTAACGAAACAAACATGTCCCCTCATGAAAACATTTTTACTTCCCACCCTTCTTTACAGTGCCTCTATTCTAACTTATTTACAAACTTCTACCCTAAACAAGATTGAATAGTGCTACAACAAAGTTGCAAAGTTTGCCACAAACTCTAAATACAGCACACACCACTGTAAACCACTACAAGAACTAAAGTGTCTTGAGATTACCAACCAACTTGCTTTTATTCAGCTATCCACTTTGCACAACCTTATTTTCAAGCCTAGTGCCTGCCCTGTGCTAGCCAACTTAGTCACACCTTATACACCAAACAGATCCCTGCAGTCAGGAGATAAAAATCTCTTAGCTATCTCATAGCCCACAAAAAAAAAAAAAAAAAAACAGGTCGCTCTCTGTATTCATATTCTGTCTCTAAACTATGGAATTCACTACCTCTTGGTACAAGGTCTGTACCTGCCCTTACATGTTTTAAAGCCTCTTTAAAAAATCATCTCAAAAATACGTGTTTCTGCCCCTGTATAAACCCAGCCTAATGCTCAGCCCTTCATCTTCCACACTAGCTTAATTTTCTTCTTCTGTCGCATCACATGTATTCACAGCCTACACGATCCTAATGTCTCTCACAACTCCTTCTCTGTTTCTATACTATATGCTTAAGCTACTGCTCAGTCTGTAATGCCTCTATTGTTTGTAACTCTCTCACTATCTTTCTGCATCATTAACTCTTCTGCTATTATTTTCCTAACTGAAACCATCATTTTATTTTTCATTTACTTCAACAACCGATGTCATACATTGTACTACCTACATACTACTTTTGTACACTTTATCTACTCATAGCCTATGTATATATATTGCTAGAATGACAACTAGAATTATGCAGATGTGTAGTATATCTTGTAAATTAGTTTACGTTCTATCAGCTTATTTTTGTATAGTATTCCTTATGTCACTTGTATTGTTTTTGGACTATAAAGTATTTGTATTGTACTGTATGTAGAGCTTTTCTCCCTGGGACTCCACTGAAAATGGTTTTCTGTAGACCCAGTCAGACCACCCCAGTAAACAAATGTCAAATAAATAAATAAATAAATACATCAAGCATTTTCTATTCTCCCCAATATCACTTAAGAACAGGCCATAGATGTGCTCTCTAAGGCCAAAAACACTGCATCTATGGGCCCAGATAATATGCCAGGATGCCTCCTAAATAGCATGACACATGATCTATCAAGACCACTGGAGTCATTGTTAAACCATAGTTTCCAGAAAGGCTCTGAAGCACTCAAATTGAGAACTCTAATGGTCATCCCTTTAAACAAGGGCGGACCATCAGTGGACCCTGTAAAGTACAGATCATTAAGTCTGACAAGTCTTGTATGCAAAGCCATGGGCGGCCACGGTGGTGCAGTGGTTAGCATTGCTGCCTCACAGCAAGAGGTTCTCCGGTTCAGTCCTTGGCTGGGGTGCCTTCTGTGCAGAGTCTGCATGTCCTCCCTCTGGTCATGTGGGTTTCCTCTGGGTGCTCCGGTTTCCTCCAACATCCCAAAGACATGCTGCAGGTGGACTGGACACTCTAAATTGGCCCTAGGTGTGAGTGTGTGCATGTGTGTCCCTTCTGTGGAAGGTTGGGTGCTGGGCTGGCAACTCGACACTGTAAAACTCCACTGCCAATCATGAGTGGACAAGGTGATCTGCTGTGGCGACCCCTAACCGGGAAAAGCCGAAAGAAGAAGAAGAAGAAGTCTTGTATGCAAAGCCATGGAATGAATAATAACGGAAATGAATATTAAGGACATAGAAAACCATCAATTACTGAATCCAAACCAGTTTGGTTTCATCCAGGGCAGATCATGCCTAA
The DNA here is from genome assembly GCF_019279795.1 of Protopterus annectens. NCBI lineage: Eukaryota > Metazoa > Chordata > Ceratodontiformes > Protopteridae > Protopterus > Protopterus annectens. Next base: position 1,676,743,669 of record NC_056739.1, read on the forward strand.
TCAACCTGGTGAACTGCTTTATGAAATTCACTAAGTCAATGAAAGAGGGCAGAATAGAGCATACTGACTATCGAGAGGCATTTGATACAATACCCAGCTTGGGCATTGTAAACAAACTCATGGATATAGACATAAACCTCTATGTTACACACCAGATAGCCAGCTAGATCTCAGAAAGGACCCAGGAAGTTATGATAGGGAAGACCACCTCCACAAACAGGCCAGTCAATAGTGACCTCTTTCTTCCTAGATGCAAAACCGTTAGTAATGAGATGTGCCACATAGAAGAACTTTCTGACAACAGTGGCAGTGTGGTGATCAAAAGAGAGGCTGCTGTCAACCTGTATTCCCAGATCTCTTATAATGCCTTCTGTGTTCAGTGGACTACCATCAATGTGGTAATTTATGGGAACTGGATTTTTTCCAAAGGGGATGATGCACATTTTTTGGCATTGAGCTTAAGGCCATGGTTCTGACACCAGACGTTGATCTCAGTGAGGCCTTTCTGTAGGATGTCAACATCACTTGAGGAGTTAATAATAGCTCCCAACTTGTAATCGTCTGTGAACTTTGTTAGTGTCCCTTCATGTTGGCCTGGGCTACTTAGAAGTAGATATCAAACAGGAGAGGACCCAGGACTGAACTCTGTGAGACTCCACTCATGACTGGTCGGCAGTCTGACTTGGAATCAGCTACTTTCACACTGTGGGTTCTGTGAGCCATTTTGCAACCCACCTAGAGATATAGGGGTTGATGCCTAGCTTAGTAAGTTTTTCTATGATTCCTGAGGGGGGAATAGTATCAAAGGCTTTGGCCAGATCAAGGTAGGCTGTATGAACCATCTTGCCTTCATCCACAGCTCTGGTAACTAACTCAAAGAAGTCAACCAAGTTGAGCAGGCATGATCTACCTTCACAAAACTAAACTGTGTGGGATCCAGAGTTTGGAGATTTCTTATATCCTTGTTTATAAAGACTTAAACCTTGTATGTGATATCAATAGGACCTGCTGGAGATGCAGGTATGCAGCCCAGAGACTATCTCATCTGTGGAACAGGCTTCCTATCCATGTGAAGCAGAGTTCCTCTCTAACCCAATTCAAATGTTACTTTGACAATTGGATGGGGAAAAGGAAATTCATCTCTGGTTTGGCACGTATGGCTTTAATGGACACAGGCAGCCAGTAAATGGGTCATCTCTGGGTCCCCTGCTTGTAAATGTTTCATCTCCCAAGACCCTGCTTACACTTAGTAAATGTACCAGAATATCTCAGAGATTTAGAATGCATGGCTAGACTTAAAAAGGCCCAAGTGGTCATTAGCCTTCTACACACCTATGAACCTATGTAAGGAGACATACATATATATATATATATATATATATATATATATATATAGAGAGAGAGAGAGAGAAAGAGAGACAATCAGCGTTTCTGAAAAAACATTTCTAATCCTTGATTCAGTTAAGATTATGTTGCAAATATGTGTTTCCATAAAATGCTTGACATGTATAATTTTAAGGGCCACAGTAAAAAGTTTGCATTTCTACAACATGGCACTATTTGATTCAGTGTCACATTAGCTGCAATGAAGAAAAAACTCATTACTGGCTGATTTGTATGTCTACAAATCACCATTAACTACTACAAGTACTAATAAGCACTTTCTAAGACAGCACTGGTAGCTGATATATCATGTTAGCACAAGGATCCTACCTGATTCATTCTCCCAGACAAACACAGTAAAAGATGCATCTCCCCCCAATTCTGAACCTATGTTATCAGAACATCCCCAGTATCCCCTTTTTCTCCTGCCTTTGTAAATTGAAAATGATTACAGTCAGTCATTAACACTAGATATTAGAGTTTCACACTTCATGTTCACTTTGCAAAGAATGGCAAACACGTGCATCACCTCCAGTTAATCTGTTTACTAAAGTATTATAAAAAAGACATTCAGTAAATGCATGATAGTGGAAAAGCTGCTGTTCTAGTGACTTTCTAAGTGTATAAGAGGAATAATTAAAATCGATCTCTGTTTGCTTCTGTCCCAAAATTAATTTTTGTTTTGTCTAGATTTCTTGTTATGCAAGGCTGAAAAGTATGCTTTATATTCCCTGTTCCTCTCCCTTGTAACTCACGAACTCTTGCAGGCATTTAATAATGTCAACGATCCACATTATTTGTTAAAACTCCTTGCTACACTAACTTATCAGTTAGACCAGCATGTTAATGCTGATGTTTCCTTAGACGTGAGTGCAGGCTTTGAAGTCTTTTCCCCAGTTTCCAATACACATTATTTTTCCTCAAGCTTTATTTTTGTTTCATATTATATAACTGATTTCAAGTGGTAGTGTAGAGGATTAGTATTGTTTTTGGGAGGGTACAGGGGTGGATTCCTCTTTATTGCTTTTATGGCATATTATTTATAGTATCTCTGGCATCAAGTGGTTCTCTGCACATCACTGCTTTTTTTGTGCCTTTAAGGCACATTTTATAGAATATCCCTGGTGTTTATTGTTCCCCACAACTGAAGTCTTCAGATTTATCCCTGATGGCTAGTAGTCTCCCTAGCTCACCTCTTCAGAGTTACACCTGGTACCTAATGGTTCTTCCACCCTAATGTTGCAGTCCTTGTTCATTAGTTTAGGGGATGTGTAGAAATATGACAGCAACAACAACCCAAACACACACAAACACACATGGACACACACACACACACACACACACACACACACACACACACACACACACACACACACACACACACACACACACACACACACGCACACACACAGATTTACTCTACACACACACAGCCCCCTGCCAACCCCATCACACTCACATTTTACCTAACTCCTAACAACTCCCCTACTGCAATCTTCCAGACTGATGCAAACTCATATGTGCACTCACACGTGTAGCCTCCCCCCCCCCACACACACACACACACACACACACACACACACACACACACACACACACACACACACACACACGTGTGTACACACCTTAATTTCCCAGCACTTTCCTCTACTGACTATGACTGATAGACTCATCCTATTGGCTGTGTTCATTACCATGAGATACCAGGAGCAGCCTGAATCACTTGGCTCTATAAATTCCTTACTGCAGGCAATTTCAAGGGAGGACAGATGGCCGATTATCACATGACTATCCCCTGCAATGCCTCATTAGCATCCAGAGTGGCTATGAAGAAATTTCAATGTGGAGCTGCACATCTTCTTGCAAAATCACTGTGATGGAATTGTCTCTGAATACAAAGCAGTTCCCTTGAGGTGTATACCTCATGGTAATTTTTCTTAATTTGAGCATAACAAGCAGAAGGAGATTGTTTCCATGCTACACATGAAGATAGAATATGTTACAGTAGAGTATCTGAAAAATTCAGATAGACCTGTTGCATGAATGTCTTTGAATGCTTCAGAAATCTCAATTTTTTTTTAAGAATCAAGAGACAATTTTCTAGTGATACCTCAAATTTTGGTGAAGTAAAGATAAAACTGATCTTTTTTTCCTTAATTACTTAGTGGAGTTAAATGTTTCATATTGGATCACCTTTAGTTAATACATTTCTTGAAATATTACAAGACAGACGTCAACAATTTTAAAGCTTGTATAATGATAGCTATTAGGGTAATTGGATACCTAGGACTCAGTCAACAAATAGTGTACTTTCAGTTCTTGAAAAAATAAAAAAAAAATTATGTTTTTCATCCGTGGTATTCATAATCATTGTTTGTATACATTTTAAATTCTTGAAGCATTTGCCTTTTTGTGGACCCCAGAAAATATTTACAGTAGAACTTTTGTGCCAGTTAGTTGAAGAAAAAGAAATAGAAAGGTCTTATGGACAAAGTTACCAGCTTAGTGTGAGGATAATAGCGATTATATTTTCTTTAATCTTTTATCCACCACATACACTAAACACAGACCCTACCCTAGTAATTTACTATGACTACAGCTAAAACATTAATGCTGCTACCCTTAGTACCCCTGCTATTCATTCCTTATCACCTAAGCTCCTACGAATATGTACAGCATCTTGAAATCCAATACTCAAACTCTCAAACAGACACCAGCCCAGCATTTAATAAGCTTATCCACCACATAACCACCCCCTCTCCTAATTCCTTGCCCCCCAATTACCTTCACCCAACTAAATACCGCTACATTAGCTTAAAAACCAAAAACTACGGAAAAATCATAAACAGATTTTTAAGACTCATAAGCAACTTAAAAATTAATCTTATGAAGGATGGAGACATCCACCCCAAACCTGGCCCATCCACAACAGTAGACCCAAGCACACCATCTAAGATCCCAATGTGTACTACCCAGATTGATAGACTTCCAAACTCATTTCTGGTCTCTCATATCAACATCAGAAGCCTAAACAACAAGATCCATAGCCTACATGGACTCTTAGCTGTTCACTCCCCTGATATCCTCTGCCTCACAGAAACCTGGCTAAAACCAATGACCAAAGTTAATGAAATAACCCCCCCTACAGTACAACATCCTTAGACTGGACCGGATCTCCAGGAAAGGTGGCGGGGTAGCTGTACTATACAAGTCTACCTAGCAATAACAATTGACAACCAACAGCCACCCCAGTTTGGCAATGCAGAAATTCTCATCACCAAACTAATAATAAAAAAATATAAATGCAGATACATTTTCTGAATTTATATTCCACCCAGCAAGAATGATAATAGTCTAGAAAATATCTTACATTGGCTAGCGTCTAACTATCCCCAGGAAACCATTGTCTTGGGGGATTTTAACATTGATTGGGACACCTGTTCCTCTGAAACTCCCATTTAAACCTTCATGGGTTTACTCAGATCATTGCCACCCCCACCAGATTTAGCAAAAAGAGAGTCAAAGATAGTATCCTTGATTGGATACTTATTAACAGCCACCCCTAAAAGTACAAGTTAGGTACATTACCTGATGATCTAAGTGATCACTGCCTTACCTATATTATTAGGGTCAAAGCCAACATTCCCAACCAGAGCACCTACAAAACTATAAGACATGTCAGGAACTTTAACCTTGACAACTTCCAGAAAAAACTCAAAGCATGTAATTGGAATGTCTTGAAATGACTCCTATTACAAGAAGCAGTTGAGTACTTCAATACCAAATTTCTGGCTATCCTTAACCAGCATGCTCCTACCTGTACCATCTGTGTAAAAGCCACGGTTGCACCGTGGCTATCTGAAGAAACAAAAAACAAAATTAAGCTAAGAAACAACGCCTGGGCCAGGTGGCATGTTACCAAAGCCCCTATGGACCAAGTAAGATACCGGCAGCTAAGGAACCAGACCAAAATATCTGTCATTCTAGACAAAAAAAAAAATCACTACACCCTCCTACAACAAAAATATCAGCTAAAACCTCAAAATATATGGGCTGGTATTAACAATCTTCTCCACCCAGGCTGTTCCGCCACTCCTACCCCATCAGCTGCTCTTCATAAATCCCCTGTAGAAATTGCAAACAGCTTAAACTCCTTCTTTACTGAAACTATCCAGTCTCTAGCTACCCATCTCACTCCATCCATTACAAACACCAGCTCTGGCACATCTAGCCCTGATCTACCCAGCACCCAACCCACCTTTACCTTTCAAACCGTACCTACCAACCTGATCCAGACCTTACTCAAAAAGCTAAAACCTACTACACTAGCTGCCGACCACCTCCCAGCTGAATATCTTCAAAAAGCAGCTGATGCCATAGCACTTCCCATTTCTATTCTGATCAACAGATCCATCTCAGAAGGATCCATTCCAGCAATATGGAAAATAGCACGTTATACCTCTCCATAAAGGAGGAAGTTCCACAGAATTATCTAACTTTTGACCTATAGCTATTCTTTCCCCACTAGCTAAAATCATGGAAAGATGCATACACAAAAAAATCATGCACTTTCTTATTCAAAACGGAAAGCTCACCGACTATCAGCATGGCTTTAGGCCATTCCACAGTACCACCATGGCTCTTCTATCTTTCTCTAATGTCATCAATCTTCATCGTAACAACAACAAACTATCTTCAGCACTCTTCCTACATCTCTCAAAAGATTTTGATATGGTCAACCATCAGCTACTGCTCAATACCCTACAAACCATCGGTTTAGTCCAACACGCAATACAATGGTTTCACTCCTACCTAAACGGTAGACAGCAGGCTGTCTCATGGCAAAGCAAGTTGTCATCCCAACTTCCTCTAACCCTAGGTGTCCCACAAGGGTCCATACTAGGTCCCCTTCTTTTCTCTATCTTTATCAATGATCTGCACACCACCATCCTTGGAGCTACCTGCAGCCAATATGCAGATGACTCAACGCTAATATGCTCCACCTCCTCTCCTACACAACTTCTAACCCTCACCCAGACCACTTTTAGTACGGTAGAAAAATGGCTAGCTAATCACTGCCTGCTTCTAAATCCTAACAAAACCAAGCTGCTACATTTCTTCCCTAACCATAGAATTCCTCCTCCTTCCTTCAACATCAAATCTAACAATGACACCATTATCTCCCCTGATGACCATACAAAGCTTCTAGGCGTAATAATAGACAACAACCTTAAATTTAATAAACATGTCAATCACACTATTAAGTCCTCCAACAAAAAACTTGGCTCTCTGTACAGAACCAAACCTTTCCTCACCCCCCCCCCCAGCTAAGGTAGGTATTGCAAGATCACACCTCCTCTCTACCCTTACATATGCCTCCCCTGTACTCACCAACCTATCCAAAACTGATCTCAACAAATTATCAGGATGTTGCAATCATATACCCAGATTCACTACAGGCATGGCCTTTAGGACTCACCATTGCCAGAACCTCAAAGTACTGGGATAGCTAGAGTATCCTACCCTTCTACAGTTCAAGCAGCTTATAGTTGTGCATAAAATACTCCATCAACCTGATAATACCCCTGCCCTCAAAAATATTCTCACCCCTCATAGTGCCCCCAGGCCATTACGCTCAGCTGATAAACTAATGATACTGACCCAAAAATCCAACAACTCTGCAGGCGATGCTATATTTGCAAAGTCAATTGGTAAAACCTGGAATCTACTCCCTTCTGCCATTACCAAGGAAACCTCACTACCCCTATTTAAAAGAGAACTCAAATACCTCGCATCTCATTGGCTGTGCTCTTGTTCTAAACCTGACTAACAACTTCACTAATACATGTATTGCTACCCAACCTGCTGTTTAGCCAAGTATCTATGCCTCATAGCATTTGAATGTCTAAGCATTGTGAACTATGACATCTGATTGTATTCTATGTTCACATTTTCTGATACGTCTTTGCCAATCAGATGTAAGTCGGCACATTGTGTATATTGATGTCTGCATGTATTCTTTGTCTATATTTTTCTAAACATGTCTGCCTGAGTTTATCATTCAGTGATGTATGTACTGTCTCTTTTTTGGTATGTGCAGCTTTTCTCCTTGGGCCTCTATCCCAGTCAACAAATGTAAAATAAAATAAAATAAATAAGTCACAATTAACTGTCCAGCTTCTCAGGAATTTTTTAGTTGCAGAATTAGACGTTTTCTGTAAAGTTAAAGCAAAATAAATGTTGTTTCTAGTATTCTAGGAAAAGTGCACATTTGTATCCCTTTATTTTAGTTTTCAAAGTATTTCACATTTTAACCAAAAGAGGTTCAGTTACTCCAGCATTTTATGTTCAAGCAGATCAACTTTATGCAAGCAGACTGGTGGAATTTCATAAAGTCAGTGAATATTTGTTCTATGACTTTCATTTAAAGATGAACCTTTTATAATTTCTGAGAACTTCTGTTTTAATAATTGTAACATCTACATGACTTATTGAATAATAGCAGAGATATATGGCTAAGGATTTTCTTCTGTACATTTATATTTTATTTTGCTGAAGATCTGCTGAATAATTATTACATTTCTGATGTGAAATTCTGATGTTTATTCATTAAGAAATCATTGTCTTCTTTGGACTGTGTGTGTTTATCAACATATCCTTTGACTCAGGTAATTGATCCTCGTCGTCCTATAGCTCTTCTATCACCTATAGCTAAAATCATGGAAAAATGTATCCACAAGCAGCTTCTTAACCACCTTCTACATCACAACCTACTTGCCAACTGTCAGCATGGTATCAGACCCTCCCACAGCACTACCACTGCACTACTCTCCTTTACCAACTCGATCAACTATAACCGCAACAATAACTACCTATCATCTGCAGTCTTCATTGACTTATCTAAAGCATTCGACATGGTTAACCATAAACTTCTTCTGCACATACTAAAATCTCCCTCACTTGATCCTCCATCCATAACCTGGTTCACATCTTACCTAGAAAACCGCCAGCAAGCAGTTCTCTGGAAAAATACATTATCTAATCTCCTTCCTATATCTTTGGGTGTACCTCAAGGCTCCATCTTAGGCCACCTTCTATTTTCTATCTTAATCAATGACCTACAATCTGCTATCCCAAAATCTACCTGCATACAATATGCAGATGATTCTACCATAGTCTGCTCTGCCAACTCACTAAATGAACTTCAGTCACTCACCCAAAAAGCTTTTACCACTGTTGAACAATGGTTCTGCGACCGTTGCCTACTCCTTAACACCTAGAAAACCAAACTGCTACTTTTCTCACCTTCACACAAAACTGCCCCACTCAATTTAACTCTTACTTCCACTGACAACACATTTATTTCTCCAGACTCGACAGCTAAACTATTAGGAATAACTATTGACAATAATCTCAGCTTTGACCCCCATATCAACAACACTATCAAATCTGTTAATAAAAAAATTGGATCCCTTTACAGAATAAAACCCTTCCTGACACCTGAAGCTAGGACCACCATAGCCAGATCACATCTTATCTCTACTCTCCTATACGCTTCCCCCATCTTCACTAATCTCTCCAAAAACAACCTCAAGAAACTTGCAACATCTTACCATAACATTGCTAGATTTGCCACATGATCCCCATTTATAACTCATCATTGTCTGAACTTAAAACATCTAGGTTGGCTTGAATTTCCCAACCTACTCAGTCTTCATCAATTATTAATAGCACACAAGATCTTATACCAACCAACTAAAATTCCTATACTCTCTAACCTCATTTCACCATATAACAACCTGAAACATCTACGATCTTCCAACAAACTACTGATTAATATAACCAAACCCTCTAACTCTGCAGGTGACTGTCTCTTTTCCAACTCCGTTGGAAAAATGTGGAACAATCTACCCTCTGATATCACATCTCTATCATCCCTCCCTCTTTTTAAAAGACATTTGAAAGTTCATCTCAACAAACACTGGCTTTGCTCCTGCACCTTCCCAGCTTAATCCTTCCACTTCCTCTCTATCCGTTACTACCTCCTTAATCCTTAGCATCTCTACTACCTTAGCCTTGTAAAGTCTACGTCATATATCAACTTTATAGAAATATGTTATCCCTCACATACTGCAGAACTAAAAAAAAAAAAAAAAAAAAAAAAAAAAAATGTTAACATTTTCTGTTCATTATATTAGTTGAGTTGTGCTCTAACCTTATTTTATTACTATGCGTATTCACTAGCTTTTTTTCTATATGTTTCTATTGTTGTATTGCCTGACTATGTTTAAACCTTTATAATCATTGGAGCTTTTCTCCCCGGGCCTCTACAGAAAATGGACATACATCCAGCTAGACTAGCCCGGTCAACAAATGTTAAATAAATAAAATAAACAAATCCTACAACTATGCTATTTAGTAGCAATGACTACCATGAATGAGAATTCTTTCATGTGCTACTGATCACTAAATATGGTATTGCATTGTCAAGAAGAGCTGATAAAGAAAGAACTGATATAACTGTTGAAAATTAGAAGCAACTAAGAGCAAACATATGCTGTACTTTTCTTGGGTCTATATTATAACATCGAAGTCTTACAACTTTGAATGTTATAATATCGAACCCAGTAGAGCGAAACACCAGAAAACCGAACAGTCAGAATAGAGAATTTTTTCCCAGGGAAAAAAATTGCTGTTCCAACAAACATACACACAATACAAGCACACCCAAATAAATAATCCAAACACACACACACACACACACACACACACACACACACACACACACACACTCACACTTCAAAAAACCCTACACTAAACCATACATACACCGGTAGCTATCCACTTACCTTAACCCAACCCTAACCATAAGGTTCATCACTATCACACACTCACCTTACCTGCTCCCTAACCTTAACTAACCTACGCAACCCTAACCCACACTTCCACACAATCGCACACTTACCTCACCCATGCCCTAACCCTAACTCACCTAACCCGAACCCAATCGCACACTCACCTTTGTTCGCGCACTTACCTTAACCTGGTCCATAACCTTCGCTCCACAGTCAAGGAAATAGTGAAGCTGCAGAAACAGCCCACCGATTACTTTCCCTAGGAAAGTATTCAGTGTTCTGCAGCTTCGCTATTTCCAGTGTTCGCTCTACTGGGTTTGATTTTATAATATTCGAAGTTGTAAGACTTTGATGTTATAATATAGACGCCTTTTCTTTCAATTTGAATCCTATAACCACTGCAATAATTGAATATAAACAGAAAAGCTGAAAACCACAGCTATTTTAAACAACTTATCTAACTTATCTGTTATCAAGAAAGTCAAATCTTGCTGAAAGCAGCTTAAAACTCCAAGGCCAGTGCGATCAAACACATGCAAAACATGAGGCTTCATAACCCCAAAATACCAGTGTCTCTTAAGAAAGTCAAACAAATACATACATACATAAACACATAAACGCAACCATAAATATGTAAATCAATAAATTAATTACACAATGATTAAAAAATAAGCATGTGAGGAAATTGCTGAACTAGACTCTGTGGAAGAGAACTTACTCATATTCATCAGCCTTATCTAAATTACAGCATTAAATTAGCTTTATACATTCAATTAAGAAAACATTAGGCAATTTCTATCAGAGGTAAAGGTAGTATTTTTGTTTAAACAGAATCTGAAGCTTAAAAGGTTTATGTCTTTCCTTTTTAAGTAAAAATATTCACATTCACAATCTCCTATACTGTCACATTAAATTAAAACAAAAATCTTTACAAATCTCATAAGGCTGTCATTGCCAATACATAGCTTACTTTTATATTATTTCTTGTACATCTTACTAGGTATTTTCTGTAGGCCTTCATTCACTGCATTTGGTAATTTTTATATGTAAGTCAAACTCTTTGGTAGACAAATTCCCTCTTCACTAATTTTCCACTTAAAATAATGAGAAAAAGTTAATTTCTTTTACATTCTGAAATAATCGATCTCAATATCTTAAAATATATATATTTCCATAGTGGACAGTAGATGGAAACAAAACTTTTAAAGATTAAAAATTAGCAGCCTTACTAAGCAAAAAGTGTCAAAATCTGCTTTTGTTTCCAATGATTTATGGAATTTGAAAATATTCTTATTTTCATTTACTTAGCAATGTTGTTGTGTCTTTCGGCTTTTCCCGGTTAGGGGTCGCCACAGCGAAACTCCGGTCCGCTAATGATTGTCAGTAGATTTTTATGTGCATAGTTGCCAGCCCTGATGCACAACCTTCAATGAAGGTACGCCCATTCACGCATGTCTCCACACAGAAGACGCTCTAGCGAAGAACTGAACAGGACACCGTCTTACTGTGAGGCGACAACGCTACCGCAGCACCACCACCGAAATTGACCAAATATTTAATATAAATATTGCTAAGTAAATTTTCATTTACTTAGCAATATTTATATTCAATATTTGGTCAATTTCTCATATAAATTATTTACTTTGCTCACAGTGGATCTCAAACTTTAATGAGTGAATTTTATTACATGTGCTTTTTCCAACAAGGTTATTTTGAAACAGTGCAAAATCTGTTTCAAAAATATACAATAAGATATGATTACTGATAACTTTTAAAACAGTAACCAAATATTAACCTTTCTGCAAAGTTTATTGAATTTAAATATATGCATTTTCTGTAATTGATAATATACATTTGAATTCCATTTTGATTAATATGTAATAATGTAATAAAGATATTTCTTATTTAAAAAAAGGAGCATAGAAAAATATATGTCATCTAGCACAGACTTCAGACAAAATTAATGATTAGAAAAAAACAATTTGATTTTATTCTGTGATCACATCTATATTTGAATAAAGTTGCAGTAAGCCCTGGAAGAAACATGCACCATTTTGAAGCATTTCAAAACTTCCATTTACAAAATTCCTTTATAAGTAGCAAGATATGACTGCAATGTTTTCTTTAACTGCATGTCAGCCTATAACAATAATATGAAAACTAAACAACTAAACCTGAAATCCCTTGTAATCGGTGTACATAGATAAACAACTTTCCTCCACCAGAGTCATCCAAGGCTGAATAGAAAATCAAAGGCTGTAACAAAAGCTGCTATCCTTGAGCAGTAAATGTAGTTGCAATCCATACATATATTCTTTGATTCTTCTACTGAATTAGGTTGTTGTCTTAAACCTCTAATATAGCAAAATTCACTTGTTTTTGTACAATACAAATGTTAGTACCCTCATAATGAGACAGTTTTGTTTATTAATGTTAAAGAATAGCAGAAAGCAGTAATATTTAAAGGAAGTTGCCATTCTGTTATGATATTGCTTCTTTCTTGCCTTGCAATTGTAATTAATTCCCATCCACTTTTTATCCATTATGTTTTCAAGAAGAATGCCTTGTGCCAAAAGGCTTTACTAGCTCAGAATGCGATAATGATAGGTGGTCATGGCACATTTATTTCTATGAATTTATTGTGTCGAGGTATGCATAGTTCAACTATATGAGGGATGAGTTTTTGATGTGGCAGTTTTGTCATGTTCAGCTGCACTATACCATGCATGACAGGTTTCTTAGTTTTATCTGAGTTTCACTTATTTACAAGTTTTTATATATATGCATGGTGCTTGTAGAGATAACTGGATGACAGAATTGTGTAGGTATTAGTTAGAGAGTGGGGTTTTTTTGAACATGGTTACTGCACAGGGAACAATGCCTGTTCCTCTGAATCGCAGTGACCATGAAGTTGATTACAATAAGTAAGACAGATCACTGTAGTGATACTGGGGTTACCCAAACAGAACAATTTTCCATGAATATTTTCTGACTATGTATACAGCTGCAATATAATTCTTGTGATTTTCTGGTGATGTGCCTCACACAGAAGGATCAAATGAAGTTGTTAGACTGTTATCCAAGCTGTCATCTGAAAATATTCCATTATATCACTGGTGCCATCTAGCAGCTTTGCTGTGTTAATATATCAAATGTGATAACTGATTTTTAATAGTTTATTTACTGAATTCTAGATTAAGAAATCTATTGAATCAGCCCTACACCTGCTTTGATCGGTATAATATGCTTACTATTTACTTTTTGTTTTACTGCACTTCAGATTTGTGCTACACAGATAAGCATTTCTTAATATTTATATAAGCTACTCACTTGCATTCATTTAATGGTAACAATTAGCTGCTGTTCTTAGTTCTCAATCAATGCTGACATGCTTTTATGGTGGAGATGCACTAATCTTCTAAAACTGTTTTAAGCTATGGGTCTATAGCTACCATTACGCCACTTCTCATCCATCCATCCATCCATCCATCCATCCATCCATCCATCCATCCATCCATCCATCCTTCCATCCATCCATCCATCCGTCCGTCCATGCATTTTCTAAATGCATATCTCAGTGAAGGTCACAGTGGTTGAAATCTGTAATACCCCAACAATAAGCTCTACTTACTCCTCAGGGGATGCCAATATTTTCAGATTGTCAGGGAAATATCATCATTCTGGTATGTCCTTGGTCTGCATGAGTACCTTCTCCCACAGAATACTCAGACAGCCCCAAGTGGCTCTTTCCAGGCCAGAAGAGCACTGGTTTTACTTAAATATCATCCTGAATTGTCAAGTTCTTCACACTGCTATGGAGAGTGATCCCAGCAGCTCTACACACTTGTGTGAAGTTTATATTGTATTAGGGACTTTGATTTTGTTAGGACTAATAGTGTTGTTTAACTGAAAGATTTAGCACCTTCAAGTTCATTTGTAGTTTATGTGTTGTACTGCTGATAATGAGAAGAATGAAGAAAGAAAAGAATCTGAGGAGTCATTTCTGTATAGGTCTGCACTGCTCACCATGCTGGTTCTGTATCAAGAGAAGCCTGAAGATGAAGTGGTCACAGTACTAAATACAGAGAAGACATACTCAAATGCAATCCAGCACTGAGAAAGACATGTTGATGAGACTTATTGAGTGGATGGGAAATAGAAAATTCACCCCGTGGATCACTCCAGTGGCTCTACTCAACAGAGGCACTGGGAACTGAGGTTGTGTGACATGATGCCAGGGTAATCCTGTGGGCTAGGCTTGTAAAGGCTCCAGGGCCATTAGCCTAGTACACACCTATGAACCTATGAATCTATGAAAGGTGAAGTGACAATGGCATGGTCTGATTACCTTACTGGAGCTCTTCTTTCTTATGTGGGAACTTTTCTTCATTCAATTTGGGGAATATATCAGCCCTCATTACAGTTACCAACAGAGTGGGAGCACGTGAGGCAGAACACACTGACATTAGTATGTGTGTTAGATGGTAATATGTGTTTATGTGTTGTTGTAGTTTTACTCTTTCAGGTATATGTTGTTAATGAAATGGCATGTGATAACCGAAGATAGAAGTGATGCCATCATAGTGACATGTACTTTGCCTGTAAACATTGACAATCCCAAGCACTGTTAACAATAACTTGCATTCTTCTTTGCATTTATGTTTAAAGTTATATCTTTAATATTTAGTTTAGTAAGGAAGTGTAGTCCTGTGCTCCTGTAGGTGTTAGTTGACGTTTGGGGCAGTGGGAGGGGTCTCCTGTAACTGTCTTATATTGTTACGGCTATCTCTAATTTTAGGTTGATTTTTATTCTCTTTTCCTCCTTGATTTTCTGATAAGACAGTGAAAACCACTACAACTTGAGCTTCACCACATCTAGTGTGAAGATATACTAGATTGCAAGAAGAGGTATGCATTGGAGCAGACTCCTGGAGTTGCTGGAAGAGAAGTCTCCCATCTACCCTGAGCCTGACATTCTTTTGCTGCACATTGGAGGGAATGATGCCATCAGTCACCCACTCGGAAGACTATGGTTTGGTTTCAAATCAGAGCAATTTTGAACACCTGCAGTCGTGGTGGCCACGTTGTCATTTTGTGTGGTCTGACATAATTCCTCGCCAGATATGGAAAACTGCAAACAGTAAATGGGCAGCGCACAAGGCCAAATGTTTACAGAATGGGTTAATGCATGGCTTGATGCACAGGGTTGGTCAATCTACAATCTGCCATGACAGCATCACTGCAGAAGATGTTCACCTTTTCAGAAGAGATGGCATTCACCTAATTGAGGAGGGCATTGCATTGTTCTTGACTGACCTCCACAATGGCATGAGGAGATCCATGCGTGATAAATTGGTAACATTCAGGTTGTGAGAAGAATGGAAAACACCCATGACCAAGTAGGACCAGTACAGTAAGTAAAATGCTATTGTTATATTTATGAACACCGTTATCACTACTTACAACACAGGAAAAGACGTGCTAGGGAATTTGTACACATGCTGAGTAACACTTCATTTTCAGATTGTTAAAGAACTATCTGTATGCTGTGCACAGGTACAAATAAGCATTCACTTATGAATTGTGTTGTGTAAAATATGATATTTTTCTGAGTTTGGCAAATAACTATGGTAGGGAGCTGGTCAAGATGCTGAGAAAGAAAAACTGTTTCAGGAGAGTGCTACCACGTGCAATCGAATATGTCAGTAACCATCCTGCAATCATTTTTTTTTCTTCTGCTTTTATTAGGCATGTGTAGAGTTTAGATGAAAGGAAGGTCTTAGGAATACAGAACTTGATCCCTTAGGTCCATTGCTGAATGGACAAATGTAAAGAGAAAAGGCATAGTTAAAGCAGACTGCTGACACTGAAGGAAATTGTGAGACTGTAGTGGTATCAGATGTCTGAGTGGGTAGCCAGCACAGGTATCAGATAGATCCAATGGCCTTGCATGCCACTGAAGTCCCTTGCCTGTCCTGGGTTCATTAGTGGTGTGGCAGTCCTTACTGTGCTTTTTCTCTTTATGTGTACCCATTCAGCAGTATGTTGGCTACACCAAGAATGTGTATATTTACAATGATATGTGTCTACATCGTACAACTGGGTCTGAATGCTGTACACATACAAATGCACAGATATCAGTTTGTTTAGGACTCAGGTTATGGAAATTATGATTTTTTTTCATATTTTGGTAAGTAACTTTGCTAGGTAGCATGTAATTGTGCTAAGTCATACCTCATTTTGAAGATAGTGTCAGTCCTTACAACATCGTAAAAGAACTGTCTGCATGCTGTAAACATGTACAGATATCAAAAATTATATTTTTTTTTGTATTTTAGTGAATGACTTAGCTAAGGAAAGATGTCAACGTGCTAAGTAATACCTCTTTTTCAAGACAGCATTAGACCTCACAACATGGTGAAAGAAATGTGGCCTTGTGTTGTACACATGTACACATATCACATTTTGTTTAGGGCTTATGTTATGGAAATTATGATTTTTTTAATATTTTAAGTAAATGGCTGTACAAGGGAGCATGTCACTGTGCTAAGTAATACATCATGTTGAAGACAGTATTAATAGTTCCAACATGGTAAAAGAACTGTGACTGTATGTTGTACACATGTACATATATCAATGTTTGTTTAGGACTTAGGTATTTATTTCATATTTTGGTAAATAACTTTGAGCACCTCAATGCACTAGGTAATACCTCATTGTGAAGACAGTATTAATAGTTCCAACATGGTAAAACATGTGTCTGTATATTGTACATATGTACAGATATCAAAGTTTGTTTTGGACTTAGGTTATGGAAATTATGATTTTTTTTCATATTTTGGCAAAATAACTTTGCAAGGGAGCTTCTCAGTGTGCTAAGTAATATCTCATTTTGAAGACAGCATTCATAGTTCCAACATGGTAAAAAAACTGTGTCTGTATGTTGTACACATGTACAGATATTAACGTTTGTTTAGGACTTAGGTTATGGAAATTATGATTTTTTTCATATTTAATAATGACTTTGATACACACTACCAACATTTACACTGTTGGAAATGTCAGTGTCTGCTGAACAACTTTTGCATTTACATTTTTAGTCTAGCTCTTATAGTTAAACAGTTATGAACATTTGTTTTCTGTATGGTATTACAAATGGATTTTCTGAAAATGAGCTCAGACTACACTGTTGTTCCCATGGTGAAAGCAAGCAGGTAGCATTTTCTGAGCTGCTCTGAAGTGAATGAGTTAATTACATCATTCTTGACGACATGACTTGGCAGGTGGTAAAACTGACTAAGAGGATGGGGAGGTTAGGAAACAACCTCTTGACCTGAACAATCTGGAAAATGTTTACAGACCCTGACCTTGAGTAGCATCTTACCCTCACCAAGAATGATGCCACAATATGAAGACAAGATGATCAATTTCAACAATTGGCTTAAGTGTTGGTGTCATTCAAAGGGGATCCAATGCCTGTCAGCCTGGGATGACATGCTCGACAAGCCACGATGGGCCTGTCACCCCTGGGCTTTTGGATATTGGCAAAGGCTCTTGCTACCCCCATAGTGCCTTTTTTAGGCAAGGCTCAAAAGACAAACCCACCTGCATAGGTATCACAAGGGATAAGAAACTAAGAGTAATGCTACTCACAGACCAGAAGTCTAAACCTCAAGATGAAACTCTCCTTAGCATGGAGAACATCGATATCTGTGCAGTAACAGAAACCTGGTTCAAGGCTCCGAGCACCCCAGCACTACCAGGTTATACCTCATACCATGCTTTCCCCAAAACTTGGACCGAACCACAAAAGGAGGGAGTATCAATATTCGTCAAAGATACCCACACCTCCAGGTTGGTGGCAGAAGCATCTGAGACTATCCATGTGCAACTAACTGTGGGTAAAACTGCCTTCCAGTTTATAGCCTGCTACAGACCACCCTCCCAAACACAGGAACCCCACTTGGCCTTCCTGAGAATACTGGAAAATATGAAGGTCTCTCCAAACACCATTATATTGGGCGACTTCAACTACCCAAACATAGACTGGGAGCATTACTCTAGCTCCAACACCCTAGCCCAAAGGTTCCTAGAATTTATAAACTCAAATGCTATGGAACAACTTGTTACCACTCCCACAAGAGGGGAAAACATGCTGGACCTGATCATCACCAACATGGGGACACTATGCTCCAGACCAGAAGTGTATCCCTCACTGGTAAGATCAGACCATAAACTAATCTCACTGGATATTCACATCCCCCCCACCCCTGCCCAGAAAACCACAGTGAAAAACTTCTCTAAAGCAAATTTCACACACCTCAAAACCGAGGCGAAATCCTTCAAAGCCCCCGGGCCTGTGAAAAATATGTCCCAGACCGCAGAATCCTTTATAAACGCATTCTATGAACACCTTCAGGAATGCATGGATCATGCAATCCCAAATAAAACCAAGACCCAATCCTCCAAAGGCAGACGTCCTGTCTGGTGGACCCCAGCCATAAACAAACTATACAATAGAAGGAGGAAGCTACTACATGTTAGAGCAAAATCCCAAAAAGGGAAGGCATCTCTGATCAGTATTAGCAAAAAACTACGGGCACTCATAAAATCGTCTAAGGCCAGCTTTGAGAGAAAAATTGCACAGGACACTAAGGATAATCACAAGCCTTTCTTTAGTTATGTTAGGAACCTGGGTGGGAATTCCCAGATATGCTCAGAATTAGTCCAAAATGACAAAATACACCGAGCCCACAGACATTGCCAACATCCTAGCTGACAGGTTCAGTGCAAACTTCTCCCCTCCCCACCAAAAGGGCAAATATCTATCCCAACAGAGTGCTGGCCCCCTGACATCTCAGATGCTCAGGTAAGAGCCGCCCTCCAAAGCAAAAATACAGCATCAATGGGACCAGATGGTGCCGGCTGCGTCCTACATGAACTCCAAGAAGAGCTAAACCCAAACATAAAACTACTGTTCAGTCTTAGCCTTACTACAGGATATGTACCCAAAGAGTGGCGTACAGCAACAGTGGTCCCTCTCCACAAAGATGGTGCCTCAACGGATCCTGGAAACTATCGCCCCATAAGCCTGACTAGCTTGGTCTGCAAAGCTATGGAAAGGATCATCATGGACCTCATAAATAAAGATATTGGGGACCTACAGACACTGGATCCTACCCAGTTTGGCTTTGTTAAGGGCAGATCCTGCCTCTTAAACCTGGTTGATTTCTTTGAAACAGTCACCAAGGCCATTGACGAGGGGAAGGTGGTCCACACAGCCTACCTGGACCTCGCAAAAGCCTTCGATACAATACCCCACTCAGGCATTATAGATAAGCTCACCAGCTTAAATATAAACCCCTATGTCACTAGATGGGTTGCAAACTGGCTCAAGGACAGAACCCACATGGTTAGAATTGCTGGAGCCATGTCAGACTCCAAACCAATTACAAGTGGCGTCCCACAAGGTTCAGTCCTGGGACCTCTCTTGTTCGGTATATATTTCTCGGCGGTACAGGCCAACACGGAAGGACTGTGGCTGACCAGATGACTGCAAACTGGGCCATAATCAACTCCACACAGGCATCCTCCAAAAGGGCCTCATAGAAACAGACAACTGGTGCCAGAGCCATGGCCTCAAGCTAGCCAAAAGTGTATAGTCATCCCTTTGGCAAAAACAAAGTGCCCACAAATTACCACATAGGTGGTAATCCATTAAGTACAGAAGAAGTCATTAGGGACCTGGGGACCCAAGTTGATAGCAATCTCTCATTTGACAACCACGTGGCCAAATGGTTAGAAAAACATTTTATATAGCCCACCTAATCATGAAGGGATTCACATCTAGATCAGGGAGGTCATTGCGTACCTCTTTACTCATCCCTCATCAGGCCCATAATTGAGTACAATGCCCTTTGGGATGTACCTTACCAGACACCTGCAGCAACTGGAAAGACCCCAAAAGTACCTCACCAAGAGGATCAAAGGGCTCAAACAGATGCCATATGCTGCCCGGTTAAAGAAACTCCAGCTCTACTCAGTGGCATACCGCCTGCTCAGAGGCGATCTGTGGCACGATCGACGAGCAAAGCCATGTCCAACCCGGAATTAATGGACACGCTGCACCTCAGAAAATCAAAATCCCATCGAGCTACACGCTCAAGAGACTTGAACCTCAGCACTGAAATAAATAGGACATGCTGGAGGGACAGATTCATAACCCAGGTTCCCTTCACTCTGGAATAAAATCCCAGTCCAGGTTAGGCAGAGTCCCACATTGACTCTCTTCAAGAGGAATCTTGATGAGTGGATGGGAGATCGTAGGTTTACCCCGGCTATCACTTCTGTGTCACTGTTAGACAGAGGCACAGTATACTAACCTCAAAAAAAGGCATAGCAAAATTAATTTAAAATGGGTGGCGAAAGCCAAACACACTCTGGCTAGGCTTATAAATGTCCTAGGGCAGATAGCCTAGTATGAACCTATGAACCTATGAACTAGCTTCTCATATCAGTCTAAACCAAATACATGATGGCAGCAGCTTGCTAGCCCAGCTATTATGTTGGTTGTTTTGTCTGCTTGCAATGTTGAGGCATTTAATTTTAAAAATGTAACATCGCTTTTAAATTACATTAAATTCCTTTAAGTGTGCTCTTAACATATCTGTTCAGTGTAACCCAGGGGACCTGTCTCATAATGTGACTTGTGGAGTCACAGAGCAGGAAAATAGAGTCTGCGGGAATCAAAGTATGAGCTACAGGATGAGGCATATCAATAATTCATAGCCTTAACTCATGTAACACGTCTAGCAAAGTAATTACATTCTTTGTCCACCATTTCCTTTGAAATTTATTCTGTGATTTGGCACCACATGAACTACAGTAACTAATCTGGTAAGTGGATCACTTCATACTCAAGAAAGTAGTCCATGGTAAGTTCCAGCATTTCAGCTTTTACCACCTAGCACACACACATAAAACCATCTATTGACATCATGTTATTCACCGACATATTTGGCTGTCTGTTATTTATTTATATATTTATCCATTGATTCATTCATTTGTTTGTTTGCTTTGATGTCCACTGTGTTGAGGCCCATTTTTAGTAGCAGCCCAGGAAGACAATTTAATATACGGATAACATGAAATAGTATAAATATTCAAGAAATATTGGTGGCAATCATGATTATAATAATTATAAATATTTTGAATTGCATCATAAACTTTGCTATAAGTTACATTATTACTTTTTCAAGTCAAAATGCACATCCTGTTTAAGACACTGTTCTTATCCAACACAAGTATACCTCACTGATCCCAATAGAGTTATTCATTTTTAGAAGGTTACCATTAACAAGTTTACAAACAAAGTGTACAATAGGTTATTGCACATCGGCTCATCTGCAGCATATATACACATTTAGCAGTAAGTGTAATTTGTTCTGCTGTGAGAATTCAGCAGATGCCTCCTCAACAACATACTCATTTAATACTTTTTACAACTAAGGAATTGCAAAAAAGCTGAGAAAGTTTCTTATTTATTTGTTTAATTGTTGCTCAAGATCGTCAAACTGTGCATAGTCAGTCTTTAGTGGTGGCCCAGGGAGACAAGCTCCAATACATAATCTACCAATTAATATTGATACAGGGGATGAAGACCAAAATACAATACATGGTACCAAATCAATATTGCAAAGAAATTGCATAAAGTGGTTTATAGATAGTAATCAATATTTTTGCAAGGTTATAAGCATGAGAAAATAGTCCATAGTTCCGGAATGGTAATCTGTAAGGTCAGGAAGTGCATGGCATCCATAGTATAAACAGTAGTATGTGAAATGTCACATAGTGAATCTGTCTCACCAGAAAGCATGAACATAATATCAGAACTGGAGTGCTCATACATCAAAAATTGAAGGTAAAAATATTATTGTTGCAAATAAACATGCAGAACCTTTTGAGTATATCTGGAGAAATAATTTTTGTTGTTAGAGAATTACAGGAGGAAGCAGTTCCTACTACAAAATGAAGAAAGTACCGAGGAAGTAGTAGAATATTACAGTCACAACGGAGAGCTGAAGGTAGGACAAGAATTTATAGAGAACAATAAAGAAAAGGAATATCATATGTGTGATAATAAAGTAACAGAGCTGTAAATGCTAAGAATGGTTACAGTTGTCCTGGATGGTGTGGAAATGAAGTAGCAGACAGTACGGTTGGAATGAATAACACATTTACTAGTGATGCTCAAATTACAAATATAGCCAGTGTGAGGTGAGATGAGATGTTATCAGTCTTTTAAATATGTTAAGTTTCAATGTATTGTGTATATAATAAGTATCTCATATTTAGTTTAAAACTTTGATTTATGGGCATAATTTTCTCATATAAAGTGGTTGATTCAGATAGAAACTGGAAATATACTGGATAGGCTATCTAATCAGCTGCAAAGATAATCACCTGAGGATTTGTTTATTTTCAGTGAAATACATATAATTGTGGGGTGAGTTCATACTAGTGAAGGGGAGGGAAGGAGAAATGAAAATTATATACTTACCAAAACACTAAATCTGTGTTACCTTATTTTTGTCTGGTTCAGCCTTTGGGTTACTGGATCCAGCTTGGACTGTCTTTGTTGCCTTTTAGAAAGCTGTGGATCTGGGGTTCTGACTACCCCTACTAATAACCCCTTCAACTTCCCCAAAGTACCTCAGAGTGAATTTGTCAGCTTACTTTTAACTACAGCTTGGAAAACAAACACTTAAATTGAGTTGTAAGAGAGAGGAATGCTCATATGAGGTAGAGAAGGGAAAGCACAGCAACTAAGGTTGTTCAAAGGCAGAGTTCCAGGTGAGGTCTATTCAATCATCATGAGAAATAAATGACAATATTGGAAGGGGGAAAGCGGTAGGGATGTTAAACTGGGAGAAAATAAAATAAGACAAATCTAGCATTATGGTAAGTGTATAACTTTTGTATCCAGTGTTGTCTATGTTCATACAATTCAAACTTTGGGACAGATTCACACGCTGCTGAACATTTGGTGGTACCAATAAAGGAAATTTTTGAGAATGGTGGAACTAAAAGAAGCACATGATCTGGTCTGTGCATCCAACTTGTAGTGAGCCACAAAAGCGTGAACAGTGCACCATTTTGCAGCAGCACAAATGTCATCAATGGGGGCAGTTAAGTATAAAGGCAGTAGACGTAGCTACAGTCCTGGGAGAATGAGCTTCTGTTTTTTATGTAATGATAGACTCAACTTGTCATAAACAAAGGTAATACAGTCTGAAAGCCACCTAGATAAAGTGACATTTGATATACTTTGGCCAAGTTTGGATCTAGAAAACAACAAATAATTGATCAGATTCCTAAAATTCTTGGTCCTACATAGATAGAATCTGAGCTATCTGTGAACATCCAGCAGAAGTAATATATAATCTACCTTGTCTGATAACCTTGGGAAAAATACTGGTAAATTGTCTGATTTAGGTTTTCTTTGGATGTCACCTTTAAAAGGAAAGAGAAAACCAAATACGGAGGTTTGCAAGATAGTGTTTGTAGTTCAAAAATCTTCCTAGCAAATGCAACTGCCACAAGAAAAATAGTCTTCCAAGAGAGAAATTTTAAGTTGATTGTGCCTGTTGGTTCAAATGGAGCTTGAGTTAAAGCCTGAAGCATTATGGTAATATCAAATGGAGGAACAGGGTGTCTAATAGTCAGTCTCAGTAAAAATATTCCCTAGAAAAAGGCTTTAGAAATCTTAGGTGAGGTTATGGGCTTTTGATTGTGCTCAATGTGAAAATTAGAAATGTCAGCCATTTGTACTTTCATTGTTGAAAACATAGATTTGTTGTGAAAAAGATATGATAAGAAGTTCAAGATAGAAGGAAGCGGTGCTGAAAAGGGATCTAATCTCTTTGAAGAAGCCCAGATAGAAAATCTTTTCCATTTGCTTTGCTACATCTTTGTAGTAGTCTGTTTCTGAGAAGCTGAGATAATTTGAATCATTCAAGAGGACAACCTAGCAGAACTGGTGAAACCATGTGTCTATTTTTAAGGTCCTTAGATCAGGTAGAGTTAGTCTGAAGAGGTGACTCAATAGATTTGGATTTTAATCTAACATACACGTTAGATGTACCAGGTGAGTCCACTGAAAGGGGAATCAAAACTGCTTGTGCCAAAAGGGAGTAATAAGGATCACCATGGCCTTGTATCTTCTGGCTTTCTGAAAGAATTGTGTTGTCAAAGGTGGGGGGGGGGCATATAGGTGACCTGGGAGCCAGGTGTGGACTAGACCATCCTTCGGTGATTGACCCTGTGGAGAGTGAAGAAACTGCCACACTTGCTTAAGTACAAAGTAAAAAGATTGCAGCAAGATTGGTCCCACTGACTGAAAATCTGACTTGTCACCATTTGACTGAGGGACCACTTGTAAGGCAAAAGAATCAAGCTGCTCCACCTGTCTCCTACAGCACTGTATGTCTCTGGGATGTACACTGTTAAAGGAAAGCAATGGGAAAATGTTGTCCAGTGCCGTAACCTCATGAGTTCCTGGCAAAGTAGGTATGATCGTGTTCCCCCTTCCTTGTTGACATACCAGATTTGCCATGCTGTCAGTCTAGATACAGATCACACCCTCAGGATGGGAGTCCTTAAAAGTGTGCAGTGCCAGGAAAACCACCCTCATCTCCAGGATATTGATGTGAAGTTTGGCATCCAGGGATGATGCTGACCAAGAACCTTGAATTGCTTCCTTTTCAAAATGCCTCCCCGCATCCCAGTAAGAATGCAGTCATGGTTAATGTAGTCAGTGGGTTTGGTTGGGTAAAGGGTTGACTTTTGACTATTACTGGTGAGGTTAACCACCACTTGATATGATCGCTGCTTAGTGGCATTAAGAGGATTCAAGCATGTAGGGGATAAAACATTTGTGATCATTGAAATTAAAAGGTTCCCTAAAGTACTCTCATGTGATATCTCACTAGGGCAACTAGTGTGATTATTAATGCAATTAACCCTAGTAAACAATGGATCAGTCTTGCTGGAGGGAAGGAGTGCTAAAGAACTTGAGGAGCTACTTGTCACAGAGAAAAAATCTTGACTCTGGAAGTTTGACAGTCTGCAGGAGCATATAGAGTTGACATCCAATAAACTCTGTCTGTTGAATGGGTGTCAACTGCCTCTTTATTTGACTGACTGCAATTCCTAATCTCTGTACAACCTGGATCAAGAAGTCCTGATGCTGGACAAGGAGATCCCTGGTTGTAACTGTAAGAAGCCAATAATCTAGATATGGGAAAACCCTGAACTCTAGCAATCTGAGATATGCTGCAACCACTGCCATAGTTTTGGTGAGCACCCAGGGGTTATGGTGAGACCAAACAGCAGTGTTCTGCACTGAAAATGATGGGCCCCCAACAAGAAATAGAAACCTCCAGAACTGCTTCTGTATCCTTATATGATAGTAGGTGTACTGGAGATCTATAGAGCACATTCAATTATCCTTCATCAGAAGAGGCAAAATGAACTGAATCATGACCATACAGAATTTGTCTGCTTTATGAACTGATTGAGATGACTTAGGTCCAGAAATGGCCTGAGGTCCCCTGTTTTCTTTGGAAGTAAAAAGAACATGGAATAGACTCTGGATGCTAACTGGCCCAGGGGAACCTGTTGGATGACTCTTTTTTCTAGCA
This sequence comes from Protopterus annectens, assembly GCF_019279795.1. NCBI lineage: Eukaryota > Metazoa > Chordata > Ceratodontiformes > Protopteridae > Protopterus > Protopterus annectens. The sequence continues at coordinate 1,676,769,608 of NC_056739.1, forward strand.
ACTTCTGTACTCACATTGCTACAGATTCCATCTAACTGGATGGAACATCAGGAATCTTTCTAATTTTCTCTGAGGGAATAAGAAAAGGGAATGGAATAACCTCAGCTGATTATCCACAGCACCCAGCAGTCTTTTGCAATGTCTCATCAGGCTTGAGGGTGCAGAAATAAGTGCCCCTCAACTGCCTCCAGAGTGCAGCAGTTGGACAGTCTTTCAGGATTTCTTGTTGAAAGGGCTATCCTCTTCAGCACCTAAGGTGACATCAATTATAACTGCCTCCCCCTCTACCTCAGGGGGGGGGCTGTCTGCAGGAGCGTTCTGGTAAAAACCCTGTGATTTTATGAACCACATCTTTTCCCCTCTCTGGTGAATAGAAAAAGACCACTGAGGGGTTAAAAAATGAATTCTAATGGCAGACAGGATTTTACCATCTTGTTCTCTTCAGATAAGCATTTTCTTGTCTTTCGATCTGAATAGAGTCAGGCCATAAAATGGAGTGTTAGCAAAGGATATCTTAAAGCCTTCCATAAAGACATATAATCCCATCCCAATGTGTCAATGGATGGTTATGTCAGTGCCTGCTCCTTTAGCTGTACCATCAGCTGCACTAGAAATCAGACGCATGGACACATTCGACATGTATTGTACAGTAGGCAGTAAGGTTACCCGAGAGGGACTTGGTAAGCTCTTTAGTGAAGTCCCTCTGAAAACATGCCATGTGGACAAGATAGTTTTGTAGTCTGAGTGTGAGGGTTGCTGACAAATGTGTCTATTTCCTGAATCTGTCCAAAGCCCTTGACTCCTTATTAGGGGGATGGAGAGAAGTACTTTCCTCAGAAAGTTCCTTTTTACTGATTGCCACTACTACCATGGCATCCACTTCTGGAACCTTACTCCCTAAAAAGCCAGGCAAAAATATCCATTCACTGAGCTCCTCCATAATCATTTCTGAAAAGCCTCTCCTTGTGACAACAGTCATCAACCTAGCATTATGGACAGTTGGACTACCCTTGTTTCTCCTGCCTGCCGGCCTTGTTGACTTGGGTCTCTTGAGGCAGTGTAGCAATTGCATCATGTACATAGACAACTCTCTACTAATAACACAATCTAGCACAGAGTGCGAGATGTATTTACACTAAGAATCTAGAATCCATGCTCTCTGTTGTCCTCAAAACAGTAACACGTAGAAGGTTGTCAACTCGCCCACCACTACATATTCACATAGTAACACTACTCATACACAAACTACTACTCATACACGTGTCATGCATCAAAAACATAAATCCACATATGTGGAGGTTCTCTTGAAAAACTTACCGAAACACTAGAGACCTCCAGAACACAAGACTGCTACATCTAACACAGTCTCTACAGCACCCATGACACATAGCAACACCAGTGTCTCACCCACCAAGCCAATAAGGTGTAACACTCAAAACACAATTTTTCTTGTCATTGGAGACTCAATAGTGAGACACACAGATGTCCCACTCACCACGTTGGACAAGGAGAAAGTCATAATCATCTGCCTGTCTGGTGCCTGGATTCATCAAATCACACATGCACTCAGGTCTCTCAGCAACATATACTGTTATGTCTCTGTTATAGTTCATATTGGTGTGAATGACCTGAGATGTACCTCACTGGACTATATGAAGAGAGAGACATAATCAAGCTCTCTGAGTATGTTTCCCAGACAGGTATCTCTCTAGCTTTGAGCAGCATGCTACCCTCACCTAGAATGATGCCACAGTATAAAGAAAAAATGATTGATGTCAATAATTGGCTTAGTTTTTTGGTGTCATTCAAAGGGGATCCAGATCCAGTCTGCCTGGGAAGCCATGGCTGACAATGCTTACTGCTTTGCCAGAGATAGTTTGCAGCTGGCAGCCATAGACATTTGGCTGCTGGCAAAGGCTTTTGCCTCCCCCATAGTGCCTTTTTTAGTCAAGGTCTCGAAAACAACATTACTGATGTGAAATTAACCAATCAGAACAAAATAAGGGTCATGCTGCTAAATGCTAGGAGCTTAAACCACAAACTGCACTCCCTTGAAGCCCTTCTATCACAAGAAGATGTAGACATCTGTGCAGTTACAGAAACCTGGTTTAAGGCCTCAGAGAGTACCCCGGCCATGCAAATCTACAGTGCCTTCTCCACCTTTAGACCACAAAATTAACATGTGAAAACAAAAGGAGGTGGTGTTTCAATCTATATTAGAGATAAATTCACCTTCCATCTAGTTAGACTGGACAACTCCATTGAATTATTCAAGATCCAGGTTACAGTGGGTAAGACCCCCATTCAAGCCATAGCCAGTTATAGATCCCCCTCCTTGGGCCATGCCGCCCATGAAGCCTACTTAACCAAACTGAAGACAATCCAAATTTTACCGAACACATTGGTTATGGGAGATATCAATTATCCCACCATTAACTGAGAAACCTACTCCAGCACAAACTCGTTAGCACAAAAGTTCCTTTATTTTGTGAAATCAAATGCTCTGGCACAAATTGTCCATACCCCAACAAGAGGAACAATCATTCTAATTCTGGTCCTCACCAGCATGTCTAATAGATGCACTACTGGAACTGTTGGACCCTCATTAGTTAAAACTGACCACAAATCAGTCACCTCTGAACAGACACTAACAGCAGAATTCACAAAGGGTGAAATTAGACTAAGAAGCTTCACCAAGGCAAACTATATCCTCCTAGGTAAAGGTATAAATGCATTCAAAGCCACACCCCAAGCTGAAAGTAGTAACCATGCCAAAGCTTACACTAAAGCCCTATACAATCACTTGCATACGTGTATAAACTGGCTGTGCCAGAAAGAATCCAAGCAAGAGCCCCAAGTAAAACCAAGCTGCCATGGTGGACATCCAGCATCAACAACTCTACAATAACACACAAATTTTCTGTCCAAGAAAACTAAGGCTAGACCGCAACAATGGAAAAGCACCCTCCTCAGCCATAACAGGCAAATAAGACAACTGATCAAATGTTCCAAGAGCTCTTTTGAGAGAAACCTAATTACAGACCCATAAGCCTGATCAGCTTCCTCTGTAAGGCCATGGAACATATCATTATGGACCTCATAAATAAAGACATGGCTGACCTCTAAACATTAGATCCTACCCAATTCAGCTTCATGAAGAGCAGATCCTGCCTGTTAAAATCTGGTGGATTTCTTTGAAATTGTGACCAAGGCCATTGATGAGGCCAAATCTGTGCACACAGCAGAACTCAACTTGACAAAGGCTTTCAACACAATCCCACATCCAGGCATTATCAATAAACTTAGCAAACTGAATGTTCATAGGTTCATAGTTTAGTACTAAGCTAACTGCCCTTGCAAGCCATTTTAAGCCTAGCCAATTATTCCTTGTGAGACTCTAACGCTGCACCTTGTGTTTGTAAGGCAAACACCTTAGCCATTAAGCCACAATCCCAACCCCTTTGTTGTAAGATGAGTTGCCAAATGGCTCACAAACCAGACACACACTAGCAAAGTGGGTGACTCCACATCAACCAGCAAACCTGTTTCCAGCAGGGTGCCACAGGGATCAGTGCTGGGCCAGCTACTGTTATATACTTCTCAGAAGTTCAGGTCAAAACTAAGGTGCTGTGGCTGACCAAGTTTGCAGATGACTGCAAAACAGGTGCAATCATTAAATCCTCAAATGATGTCAGTATACTCTAGGATGGTCTCACACAGACCAACAACTGGTGTAGTCATGGTCTTAAACTGAATGCAAAGAAATGCATCAATCATAATTCCCTTCAGCATAAACAATGTCTGTTCACACTGTAAAATCAACAGCAATAGACTAAGTATCCATGAAATGTTAAGGGACCTGGAATCATAGGTTGAATGTGACCTTAACTTCAACCACCACGTGTCTACCATAGTAAGGAAAGCTTTCCATGTAGCACACTTGATTAGTAAAGGCATCACCTTGAGAGCAAAGGAAGTTATAGCCCACCCTATAATCATCACTTTTCCGGCCCATAATTGAGTATAATGCCCCATTCGGCATGTGCAGTACAAAGCATCTGCAGCAATTAGAGAGACCTCAGAGGTTTCTAACAAAAAAGATCAAGGGCCTCCAGCATATGCCACAGACCAACTAAAATCCCTGTCACTATACTTTGTATTGTACAAACTTCTTAGGGGAGACTTATGCCAGGCCTACAGAGCAATCTGAGACCCAAACATAATGACCTTCTGCATACCTGTAAATCAAATGAGTTTAGTGTTACCCATTCCAGGGACTTAAATATGGCTTTAAAATTAAGTAGGACATGCTGAAGGGACAGATTTTTCTCCTGCCAACTGCCATGTCTTTGGAACAGGCTACCAATTCATGTGAAACAGAGCACCTCTATGATGCTGTTCAAGAGGAACCTGGATGCGTGGATGGGGCACTGTGACCAGGGATAGCACCCACAACCCTCCTGGACATGGGCAGTCATCTCTAAATGCAATCTTGGGTATTGACTAGCACATCTATGGCATTACATTGGGTTGAAATGGCTAGAATTAAAATGATCTCTGGGTCGATAGCTTAGTAATCTCCTATGATCCAATGCTTCCTGTCTTTGGGGGCAACCAAAATTCTTGTAAGTTTTTTGGGGGGATTGACTCCACCACATCAGGGTCCTTCCATGCCCACTGAACCACTATTTCTATGAATTCATCAGCAGGCAGTAGCTCCCAAGATGCAGATGAACCAGTTCCAAAACCTCAAGGAAGAAAGATTGTTCTGGACAGGGTATATTGGTGGATCAACTCCCTTATTGTTTCATCAATTCTAGGATATCACCAAAGGTGATATCTTCTAGAGGGGATCACAGAGACCCGTCACCATCATCCAAATCTGCATCTTCCATGACTGACTCCCAGGAGGAGTCTAAGTGTCTCGATTTGCAAGTCTGATTGTTAGGGCCCTGTCTTGGATAAGTTTCAAGAAAGGGTCAGAATTAGGCTGTGAACTCAAGAAATCAAATAACCTCAAGACCAAGTACAGGTGATTGTCCCCATTGATTTGAAAGAATGGAGTTGGTAACAGAATCCAATAAGGACTGGGAAGGAGCATAGCATAAGAGTGGCACCTCTTTCCTTGGACTAACCAATGTCCTATCAAAAGCCTGGAAAGGTGAGACCACAATCAGGACTGAGGGGTCATCCATCTTATCTGAAAAAGGATCAATGATTTTAATTCAGGCCAGACACAGCTCTGTGGCTGACATCAAAATCAAGCTATTGAGAGTCAAGGCCTTGAGGGGAAGAGATAGATCTGGCAATTTTAGAGTCAACTTCACCCCCAAAGTCCCAGCTCTGAGACTTTGGTTCCAAGATTCATCCCAATCCAACAATATTGCAGTCAAGATAGTTAGGAATGCTGCGGAGTGAAAGTCACGAGGACTGTTGGCCCCTAAGAAGAAGCCTCAAGAAGACTCATGGAAACTGGACCCAGAGATTAGGACCAGTACCAGAGATATTAATGGGGGGATGACCCGTACCTGCCATGCCTGAAAATGATAGTGCCCGGAGAGACCCTAGTTGTTTCTGCGTACATAAAAATTTCACATTATCTGGTAGACATCTGCTTCAGTGAGGATCTTCAGTGAATTTGAAGAAGATGCCAAAGAAGGTGGTCTAGGAGAATTTCTCTCCTGGAGAAAGGGTGACTTGAGTCTAGGGCTCACCAGCTTCAATGAGAATTGAGGAGGAAGTGTAGAAGATTGGATCTGAGAAACCTATGGATCTGTCTCAGAGTGTTTAACACCTGACCTAAGAGTCCAGGTGGATCCAGTGACCACTTTCTAGGTTTGTCTAATCTCTTTTCATCAGACTTGTCTTTTCTCTGCTTAGAATTCTCTTTATCCTTTGTCTTCAGTTTTTCAGGCCTTTACACTGGAGACTCTGAAGAGGGAATTAAAGAAGCTGAAGAGGAGGGCTGAGGAATGAACCCTATATTTGAAGGAATTGAACCCTTAAACATTAGTTTGTTCCAATGGACTTGTAGGGCCTTTATTTCAATACAGGCAAAAGCCCCACAGTCAGCATCTTAGTGCTCTGCCCCCAGGCAATACAAATAGAGTGAAAGAGGGTCCTGCAGTGGGATCTTATGGCCACAGGCTGTACACTTTTTAATGCCTTGAACTTTCTCAGCCATATTGATAGAAAAAAACTGCAGCATGTATGAAGTAAAGCTATCAAACAATGCAAACTACTTCAAGTAGCAACTTTTTAAAATAGACTATATCATCTCTAAAACTATTTTAACTGTTAAACTCTTAAACTATTAAATTATTTAACAATTTAAGCTATCCAAACACTACTTTACCTATGAAAGATATATATAAAAATAATTAACTCTTTTTATTTTTTGACAGATTATGGGAGAAGAAGGTAGCAAAAAAAGGAAATATATAGGAAGACAATTTTTAAACATTTAGTTGCTCTTAGCTTTAGATAAGCTCTTAGTTGAAAACCGTCAGAGCCCTTGGAAACACACCTGATGCAATCAGGTGTCAAACAAGATCTTAAGTAGTTTAGGGGAAGTTGTGGGGATTATGGGTAGGGGAGGAGTCAGAGGCCTAGATCTACAACTTTCTAAAAGGTGAGCTGAGGTTGGATTTGGTCTGTTCAGATGAAAACAGACATTGGATCCAGGTGATACATTTGACATGGTTATATGAGGCTGTGTGGAAAGTAAAGAGGTGGAACAGTGGCTAAAAAATGACTAAGCTGTTAGTTTTTTAGGGTTTTGCAGTATATCCAGAAGGCAGGCAAATTACAAAAGATGGTCATCTGGTCCTCATGTATCTTCAAAATTCTGTACTTCTTTGTTAATCACTGAGGTGTGTGAGAAGTAAATGTTCCATTTTAATTTTGTTTATTTGTACTTTAAAGAAGAATTAAGCTTAGGCAAAACCTGTTTTCATTTTCAAATATGACCATAAACTTACATTAATACAGATATTCCACACTTATTTACTGCAAGAGTGCCGTAAAAAGAAACAGTTTCTCAGTTTACATTTAAAGACTGAAGGAAGCATTTACAGAGACACATTTAAATAACATTTTGATAAGACTATTGCTTATTAGATTGCAAATCTCAAGAGTACTGGCCAAAGCATAAGAAGAACTCCAGACATTCCTCTGGACAGGGTTAAGAATCTGTAGGTACATAGCTATACCAGGAGCGGCCTTAGGTAAACTGGTACCCTAGGCAAAAGGCTTCCTAGGCACCCTCCCCAGCATCACCCGGTGCCCTCATCCTAGTCTAACATACACCAAATAAATACTGGAAAAGTGCCCCTGCTACTGCGGTGCCCTAGGCAGCTGCCTAGTTAGCCTATGCCTAAGGCCGGCCATGAGCTCTACTAAGTAATGTAGCACTATATAATTTATAGGCCTGTCTCTTACAGCTAACACTGCAGTCACATATTTCCAGTAAAGACATAATTTTAACAAATGACCAATGGTAGAATGACTACCTGAAATTTGCATACTCTAAATCAAAAGAGAATTTATCATATTCACTGTCACTGTGTACTCTTTTTATTCTCTGTCTAATGTAATGCTAATGTCTTACACAATGGTGCCCAGATCGTGACTGAAATAGGTTGGCCATATAGTCCACTTAGCCGTTTATCTAACTGAAATAAGTAAATAAATATTTATTTGTGCCATATCAGTAATTAACTGAATAGAAAAACAAGGCATCGTTCATGCCTGTAAAGTTAAATAAGACCCTTTACGCTCCAAAATGTACGCAATGTCCTGCAAAATATGACATTTTTCCAACATTTATTCCAAAACCATATAAAGCTCTGTTTTTAGTTGCAGTACTTCCTCTGTAACAAACTGTTGTACATTAATTAGTACCCTGCACAGAAGGAAACATCGTTTCATATCCATAGCGTGCTAGAATCAAACAAACATTTTATTTTTTACATTCAGAAAACAGTCTCGTTGGATCGTTTATTGGATCGCTATTGATGTGCCTAACTATATTTGTTGGCTGAGCAGTGTCTCTAGCTCCTTGTAAAGTAACAACTGTAATAAATTACAATCAACCACCCCATTCAATTTTTAATCACTGAACAGCATTATCTTGGAACGTAAATCCTGTCAACTGTCCAGATTTTCGCAGAATGTCTACATTTTTGGCTTATAATTTTGGTCTGTTCCTCATAAAATTCATGGTTTTCTGGCAAATCACTGGGATGATCTGATGATTGAATGCCACTCGGGCATTATAGATAAGCTCAATAGCTTAAATATAAACCCCTATGTCACTAGATGGATTGCAAACTAGCTCAAGGACAGAACCCACATGGTTAGAATTGCTGGAGCCATGTCAGACTCCAAACCAGTTACAAGTGGTGTTCCACAAGGCTCAGTCCTGGGACCTCTCTTGTTTGATATATATTTCTCTGAGGTACAGGCCAACACGGAAGGACTGTGGCTGACCAAGTTCGCAGATGACTGCAAACTGGGTGCCATAATAGACTCTCCAGCCGATACAAGCATCCTCCAAAAGGGCCTCATAGAAACAGACAACTGGTGCCAGAGCCATGGCCTCAAGCTAAATGCCAAAAAGTGTGTAGTCATCCCCTTTGGCAAAACAGTGCTCACAAATTACCACATAGGTGGTAATCCATTAAGTACAGAAGAAGTAATTAGGGACATGGGGACCCAAGTTGATAGCAATCTCTCATTTGACAACCACGTGGCCAAAGTGGTTAGAAAAACATTTTATATAGCCCACCTAATCTTGAAGGGATTCACATCTAGATCAGGGGAGGTCATCGTGCCTCTTTACTCATCCCTCATCAGGCCCATAATTGAGTACAATGCCCCTTTTGGGATGTACCTTACCAGACACCTGCAGCAACTGGAAAGACCCCAAAAGTACCTCACCAAGAGGATCAAAGGGCTCAAACAGATGCCATATGCTGCCCGGTTAAAGAACCTCCAGCTCTACTCAGTGGCATACCGCCTGTTCAGAGGCAATCTGTGCCTGACGTATAAAGCCATGTCCAACCCGGAATTAATGGACATACTGCACCTCAGAAAATCCAAATCCCATCGAGCTACACGCTCGAGAGACTTGAACCTCAGCACTGAAATAAATAGGACATGCTGGAGGGACAGATTCATAACCCAGAGGCTCCCTTCACTCTGGAATAAAATCCCAGTCCAGGTTAGGCAGAGTCCCTCATTGACTCTCTTCAAGAGGAATCTTGATGAGTGGATGGGAGATCGTAGGTTTACCCCGGGTATCACTTCTGTGTCACTGTTAGACAGAGGCACAGTATACTAACCTCAAAAAAGGGCATAGCAAAATAAATTTAAAATGCATTCTGGCTAGGCTTATAAATGCCCTAGGGCAGATAGCCTAGTATGAACCTATGAACCTATAAATAATGGCATACATTTGAGTTTCAGTCTTCAAATCCTTCGGAAAATGCATGCTAAAACAAACCCTATTACTCTAGCCACTATCTAAGTTTATAAAAGCAATATTTAAAATATGTTTCTATTTTTATGCCTTTGTCCCCCTCCCCCCTTTTGTCAGGTTTTGTCCAAGATTTCTTGCACTAAGAGGTTGAGAGTTATGTAAATCCCATATCTATTGCTTTTTACCAGGTTGTAAAGAATACAGTGCAGTTCACTAGGAATGAATAATTGCAATTGGGACCGATGTTTCATTACTAAGTGCTTATTAACTGTTCCTGCCAGCAAAACTTTGCCTTTTAGAATGATTGTTTATTATGGTTACCATAGAAACAATCAACAATGAACAATCATTCTAAAAAGCCAACTTTTAGTGGCAGGAGCAGTTGATAAACACTTATTATTGAAACATCTGACCCAGGTAGCGCCGGTTTTCTGAATGTGACTAATTTGCAAGTGTAACGATCGTGCATGGAACGCACAGGAGAGATGGCAGGTGTTATGCAGAGTTCCTTCCGCTTATCCAACAGAGGTGCTTAGAGTGGACAAAGTCTGAACTAGTGGTGGCTAGCAAGGGGAGCTTGCCAATAGAATAAAAAGAGGGAAACATTTTATTTATTAACCTAAAAATCTACCACAGTAGAGGATAAGAAACACTTGTGAGAGGTAGAATTTTGTGTGTGACGTTAATACTGGAAGCATCTTAGAGCAAGAAAAATAGACAAAGCCATATATAGAAATGGAGACTTTTTTTAAATATTACTCTTCCATACAGTTTGTAGAATTACAGCTTCTACATAACCATGAATTTACTGAAGGGTACGAAGTCAGAAACACAAATGCCTGTAAGTATTGCCCAACTACAGTTCTTTAGCATTCAACACTAATTTGCTTGAAAAGCGCAGTTTAATGATAAACAGACCTGAAAAAATGGGCAAAAATCATGGACATTCTGCAAAAGTCATCACATTTAAAAAGCATGGTTGAAAAAACATTGTATTCAATACAAACACCAGAATGGGACCATTCAGCAAGTATAAGTGAAACTGCCTGTTAGGGATACAGTTCAATATATCGGCACATAAATAGAAAATAATTAAAAAAATATGCTTAACCAACATAACAAATGTGAGAAAGTTCATAGATTTAAGTCCAACAGCACTGAGACAGGAACACAAAGTTAAAGGGCAGTTGCGGTTAGGAGCCAAAGCAGGCTTGGAACTGAAGCTATACAGGATGTTTCCAAGTTAATTGACACTGTGGGTGGGAATTTGAGTAACGTGTTCGAGTGGGCATTACTTTGCTCTGCTGTAGAGTGGACCCGAATTTTAAATGCTGGGATTGTCCCTTTAAGAAATAGTAACTATACTTTTTTTCTGCTTTGCTGAGGATGGAAAAATCATGCAGATGGCCAGGTTAGGGCTCTTTTATAGTGCAATTGGTTGTCCAGTGAATTCCAAAAAGCCCATGGATTATGATATGTGTATTTTGTTGTTGACTATAATAACTTGTTTTACTTGACAGTAAAGTGACAGTAAAAAAGGATTTAGCTTTGTTCGTATGTTTTTGGCAAAGTTGAAGTGACTGCAAAATTTTATAGTGGTGGTTATGATTTTAACAGTATATCACACTGTTGAAAAGCACTATCCGTTCAGGTAGGAGCCAAGGGAGAAACCACAAACTGATTTAGGAAGGGAGTTTTGAAATATTAAAGAACTTTATCTAGTATGAAATAGGTTTGGATGGTCATTTCATCATTTTAAGAGTCTTGTGAGAATAGAAGCAACAAAATATGTCTTATTTGTCCAGCAAAGGTGTTGGACTTTTCTACTTTTGCATGCTATCAGATAGTAAAGACATGGCACTAATCGCTAATGCAGTCCAACAGGGTAACAGCTGTAGCTGTGTTGTCAGGGGGAGAAGAAAGAACCACTCAAGTGTGTTTTTCTTTTTCCTGTAACTTTATTGCAACAGTAATCTGCTGGTTAAGACTGCAGAGGTTTAGAGAGGGATAGGGATAGAAAATGGTTCTTACATAGCAATTAATAATGAAGTTGTCAAGTACAAATACTTCCCTTTCATATTTGTCATTATCCAGAAAATAATGTCATTAGCTGAGATTTTAAGGACATTTGGTGGAATATTGATGCATTCCAAAGACAATGCCTCTGGAGTGTTTCACCCCAGGCTTCTGCTGAAAATGGTCTCTGTCCCAGTCAGACTTTCCTGGTAACAAATGTACACATTCTAATTCAAAGGTAGTGGGGATATGGATATGTCTCTTACAACATGTTAGCTACAGGAATATATGACTGTGATACCCTTATTCCCTTTGATTTCTTCCTTATTCGTAACTCACAGACTTCCCAAACCAAGATGGGAAGTTTCCCTGTATCTTGGACAAATTTCCCATAGTACTTATAAATCACATGACAGATTTCATTGATAAAGAAGCATAAACTGAATTAGGTATATCAGTTTAACAAATTAAATAAAATAAGTAGGAATTCTCAAACACTCACTTAAGTGTGTCATCACCAAATGATTCATCAAACTATCTGTGGTCTTGCCCATTGCATGTGAATGTCAATAACCATAATGTAAATCCAACCTGTGCTGAGTTTGCCTGTTCTCTGAAAGACTACATTTTTCTCCAGGTCACAGGCATAGCTAGGCACATGCAATGGATGGCACTCCTCACACTTTTTTTAAAAATAATTTATTTATTTTGTAATAACAGATGAGTTAAAATTTAAATAGAAAAAAAAACAGTTGTTTGATTTCTCCACAATTTTGTGTTATTACATCATATATTTTCTATACCTTTTTAAAAATTAATATCTGTGTGTGCTACTTTTTGCAAGCCTGCCATTTCAAGATTTCACATTTTTTTATCAGTAATGGAAATTTATGGTATCTAAAACTTGCACTCTCTGGTGTATGTTTATGGGGTGGGAGCAACATTCTAGAAGAGGGTGTAGTATTCCAAAAATCCACTCCTCCAGATATTCTACTTTCCTCCAAAATGTCCATATATATTTCCTTTAATCTTGGCAGATGGACCAATTCCCTTTCTTGTTTAACAGATAAATAAATACACCCAGTAATTGGTTTTGGGCAGTGCACTACACAAGGTAGATTGGCTAAGCCCAACAGCTCAGTTCATAAAAATAAATGTGACAAATCTATGAATATTTTAATATAAAAAAATCTTTAACTGTTATTAAACTGTGAAGGTACCAACTTTTCAGTCTGAATTAGGGCTATTACAAATGTCAGCTAAAATTCGAAATAGAATAAAAACTGCAGAACTTGTTTGTATATCTTTGATATATATCTTGGTTTTTTCTAAATGAATATGTACTAATGTCATCACTTTCTAGTAAAGTGGCTACAGTTATAGCATAAAAGTGACATTATTTATAAGGCTATCAATAGATTTGTTTTCTTTTCCAGTTCTGTTATGAAGTGTTTTAGATGAACATGGCAGTCCCTTTTATTACTCACTGACAGTGTGGCGTTTGGTTGCCACTTCTTACAATACGAACATGGCAGATAATGATAATAATGTGCTAGTGAGGTCTGTGCCATGCTTCTAGTAATTATCTGATTTCACAGTGAATATAAATCTCTGCTAAAAAATAAAAGTATTCACAAGGATACCGTGTCATCCTTTCTAGTATGACCGAAGAAGTGCCCACTTTGTTCTGCCTCATTGACTAAATATCATCCATTAATCTGTTATCTATCTTGGGAAAGAACTCGTACCAAGAAAAAAATATATAATTTGACCTTCAGTACCAATTACATTTAAACAGCACTGCACTTGTTCTCTAATGTGTTAGTAAAGTAACATCTTTGAAAACTGAAGCCTCTGTTTATTGAGCAACCAGGTACAAGACAGGCTAAGTGCAGATTTTCCTTTAAAGTAATGAAATGAGCGGTGGTTAAAGGTTGGCGTTTTAAAGTACTAGAAACTGAAGGCCTGTGTTTATTCATTGACTGCAACTCAAAACATGATTGCATCATTTCACAGCAAAGAATTAATTGCGACTGTAAAATGGCAGATTGATTATAATTTAAACTACTCCTCAAAGTTGTCCAGAATTTGAATAAGTGTTGTTCTACTCACATATTAATCAGTTTAATGCTCATAAAATTTGGTAAACGGCATTTTTGTCTAATGTTAAGAAACAGAACAAGAAGAGGGTGTGGGGAATGGTTAAGGCTCCGTCTTGGTAACACATTTAGTTCTGATCAACAAAAAGGAATATAAGCAGGATATGAAAACTGAAGCCCTTCTGTTACAACCATACAATCTATGCTTAATTCAAGTAGGTGTACTGTGGCCTTCTTATACAGTGATGAATAGAGAGCCTGTGAATGCTGAAAGTAGATGGCTTTAAGGAGTAAGCAAACTAAAACTCTTACCCTGTGACTATGTTTGTGTGATGCATGTACTTTGCATTGTTATTGTGAATGCTTTTTTAATTTAGTTGCAGAATTAACTTTATATAAAACAACTAAATTTAAACAACTATGTCCACGTGTTATTGCCAGAAGAATACATCAAGTGAAAACAGGGGTTTAACTCCTTAAAAGAACCACATCAAGGAGAGTATTTAAATTACACTTTAAATATTACTTATGTTAGCTTAACCTATAAAAGGACAAGACAAAATGTTTATAAGTCTGCCAAATCTTCCAGATGACTGCTATTTGAGAGTGAAGTATATTCAGGTGAAGAGTGCTCCTTCAGATAAAGGAATTATAAAACGAGTCTAGAAAGTACCTTTTTTTAAAGATGCATAATACAATTTGTTTGTGCTAGTGAGTATAATTTACAATGCTGGATGGTATTTCTGTTTATTGTACAATTTCTGTGATAAACTATATTGTACGGTTATTGTAGTCCTTCTCAGGCTACACTTGAAAGCAGGAAATTTCCACTTATACCACTTTAATTAGCTATAAAAACAAAGGCTAATTAAGAAATTTAGTGTGGGGAAATTCTACATGCTTTTTAATATGCACCTGAACATTCACAAAAACAAGTGAAAATCATAATCTGTTTTCTAATAGGTGCTATACATTTGGTAAATATGCAGGTTCCCTGAGCGACAACTGCCCTATGCACAGGACACCAAAGCACATGAAATCACTGTCAGTGATTTTTTTAAAAGTGTGTCAGCAGGGATTTCTTTGTTTTATATATGTCTCCCTTTTTGAGTTGCGAGATGTGGAGTTAATATATGTTAATATCTATCTATATATATATATATATATATATATATATATATATATATATATATATATAGGATCCGTACTCTTCATCGAATGGCTGTTTCACCGAATGTGAAACGGCCGAGCACACTTTTATGAAAGTGTGCTAAAAAAAAGAAGAAAAACATGGGGGAATGGCCATTGCTGAGATTGTAGTAGAGTGTGGATAAGGGAATATTCCCTTTTCCCCACTGTAGTGCAATCTTGGAGTGAGAATATAAAAGTAGGTGGGGTGTGGAGGTGTGGGGGGCACAGCCCCCTGCATGGGGGTGCAGGGGGGCATGCCCCCCTGCGTAAACATGAGTAATATGTTATTTTTTTTTTAATTTTGTTTTATATATATATATTTTTTGCACAGTTTTATTGAAAGTGCTTTGTCGGTGAAAAGCACTTTCGCTAAATTGTATTTGGTTGTTTTGGTTTCGGTTAGGTAGGATTTCGTGCAATAGTACGAGATCCATATATATATATATATATATATATATATATATATATATATATATATATATATATGGGTCCCCTATGAAACACCGAACGCTCAGAATCCCGATGGTCAAATTACCAAGACCAGAAGCCCGATACCCAACATTACCGAAATTCCAGAAGCGCAAAATTCAAAATTCCGTTGTTAAGGGATACTGAGTTAGCGCTTCTGGTGTTGTGGTTCAGGTAAGTATCTGTGTATGTGTGTGTTTGTGAGGCGCTTTAGTGTGTGTTAGTGTGTGTTGTGACTGCAGTGTGTGAGTGTGTGTGTGAGGGACTGTAATGTGTGGGTGTGAGTTTATCTTGTGTGTTGTGTGTGTATTTGTGCAATCTTGGAGTTAGAATATTAAATTGGGGGGTGGGGGGCACAAGCCCCCACATGGGGGTGCAGTGGAGCTTGCCTCCCTCCTTAACTATAGTGTAGGATTATTTGTTTGGGTTTGGGGGACATTGTGTTTATGTGTATGTGTGTACTGTATGTGTGTTGATCATTCGCGATTTTGAATTTCATGCTTGTGGTCCGTCGGTCTTCTCGTCTTTCGAGTATTTGGTCTCGGGATTACGGGCATCAGTCTTGTGGGTTTTCGGTCTTTCATAGTGAACCTCTATATACATATATAGATATACGTGCACACACACACACACACACACACACACACACACACACACACACACACGCACACATAAATGTAGATACATCTGGTAGGTGAGGTGGGGAGTTTGCATCCCCTGAAAAAAAAAAACACAGTTTATTTTTCACCCTTCTCTGTTTTGAGCATTAGATTTTGGTGTTTTGGTTCAGACACAGATGACGTTGTGTCCAAGTAGAGGATACAGATGTTTCATTTTCGAACTAAGGAAAATCCAGTATAGTTGTCCAAAAACCAAATGATCAAACTATCCCAACTTTTCCTAAGGAAGATCACAGTACAGTAGGGAATGGGAAATTTGTACCTTTCCGCTGTAGTGCAATCTCTGACCTGGTGTTTATATAGTTACTAGAAAGAGTGGGGTTTTGCAACCCCCCCCCCCCCCCACACACACACACGCACACACATGGGCAGTGCAGGTGGTTTGTCCCCTGTAAAAACAGATGATTTCTTTCTTTTCTTGGTTGCTGCTTTATTCAATATTTTGAGGATTAGACATTTGAGTTTGTTCATGTATGTTTCTGTGATATGGTATGTCATTGAAATGCCATACACCCAAACACAGATGGCTAAAGTAAATATTTTTGGCTAGGATGTATGCCTTTTATATTCTGCTAATTAAATAGGGCTACAATGAATGCTCAAGACTGCTAGAAGAGACCACTAACAAACAAAATAATTTAGAAACAGAACCTGTGCTTACATAACAGAGCTTTCTATTGAACAGTCCTTAGAGCAGTATTGAATCTTAATGAATTGCTCTTTTCCAGCATATGAGCACCATTTTGTTTATTTTTACATCTTTTTTTTCAATAATTTTTAATTTATTTTTACATCTTTTAATGCTGAGAAGCAATATATAGAATGCATTTGATATGTCTGAGTTCTTCCTCAGTGTCTAGTTACAAGGGCAAATGAATAACTTGCATACGCAACTAAGAGTATCTAGTTTCATTTAGAATGAGACAATTGCTAATAGTATAGTTTATGTAATTAAATGTGTATGATTTTGTGACATAAGTCAGAAGTCAGGGCCAGTACAGGTTGTGGTTAAATGGCTTACTAAACAGGGTAATTGACCAGCTCTCAGTCATACCACTATCCTTTATTTAGCCATTTATCATCAATTGACACAAAATAATATTCATATTTATCAATGCATTTGCTGTATTGTTCTTTACATGTACCTTTTGCACTGATGACAGAGATTTGGATTTAATTTAAGCATGTGTCAAATTGTACAACACAAACATTAAGAATCAATTGCTAAGCAAAATAAAACCCCCTTACAATAAAAATACATGTAGCATGAGTAATAGCAAGTTACTATCCTCTTGGCGCATATTTAAAGTGCACTTGACAAGGCATTTAATATGACAAGCTGTAAGTAGCTAGTATGCGACCAGTGGTATCATGCAATTACAAATTTTGAATGGGAGGAAAATCTCCATATTTGTGTGTGTGTGTGTGTGTTGGGGGTAAAGGGTCTGAGAGCATGGTCCCCAGAAAATGTTTAAATGCTGAAGTGAAGTGCTACATTCTTTATATTTTCATCATGTCAAAACTGCCTTTTTCTGCACAGTTACTCAGGTGGGTTTATACATTTTCTTGGTATAGCATGCATCTCATAATTCCCATCTAACTCCACCCTTCAGGCACTTATTTAAGTGGATCACCTAGGGCAGGATTCACAATGACTTGCACAGAGTCTAAGAGTCGTGTAAGACTCCATGCAGCCATCGCGATCCAGGAACAGCCTGAAATCCCGTGTAAGAGACAGCTAAAATGAGTCTTACATGGGCTGGGCATGGATATGCTAATCACCTCACTTGCAGCCGAAAGGCATGCAAATGAGGTAGATTAGTGATCCACGAAGCTGAAACCAGCTCGTGTAAGAGTTGTGTTAGGTTGACAACTGAGTACGTTACTGCAAATAACACAACGTAGCCATGACAGCTCCAAATAAAGTGTGCAAATGTTGCAGTCAGCATGCCAATGGCCAAATATGTGGCCATTGGCATGGTAATCCGATGCAAACATGAAATAAAATAATTTTTTTTTTCAAAGATCGGCGAGGTTTAAACGCAGAGCAGCCCTGTGCAAACGGGCTGCACTACATAAAACAGAAAAATAAAGGTTTGAAACCCACAAATGTGGGTTTTATGTAATGCATGGATTTGCAATGCAGGGACTAGCAGACCAAAAACAACATGGCCACCGTCTAGTGGTTGCTAAGGGGGGAAGCTGAGTGTAAGACATGTAACTAAGCATTAGTAGGCAATCCTATGTAAATTAGTGGTAGGATAGTGAATCACACTGTCACATAGCAAATGAGCACATTCCATGTAGGGTAAGAGTTAGATAAGGGGGAGTAACAGAGTAGGAGATAGGTGACATCACAGGGGGGAATTTCAGGAAGAAATCAAGCTCATTGGAGCAAAGTGGTATGTGAAAGATGTCAATCACACAGCATTAAAAGTGGAGTGTCAACAGATAAGCATGGGAAAGTCAAGAAATGGAAGGTGTACATCGTGGCCAACACCAAAGTTTCTTGCTGTACGTGCATGCGCGTGTGTGCACACTGGGAGGCGCGAGTAAGACAAAGTGCGCACGTGTAAGCGTGAGTGCATGCGTGTAAGGCAGAGTAAGCATGTAGGAGCCTGTTTAAAGATTTGTAAACCTGTTTGCACTGG